>NC_083495.1:16994917-17294917 GCF_905332965.1 Bombus pascuorum
TATAGTTGTTAAATGTTTTAAATGAACTCGTCGAGAACGTTGGATATTTAAATAACGGATTCGAATATATCGACGATTATTTTTTTCAAGATATCGATGCGAAAAAAACGTAGGTAAATTTGTTGCCTTAGAACGTCCTATAAAAATGCAAAGATAATCTGATAAGGAATGCTAAGGCATACAGGAAATTGCTTTTATCGTTATTTATCGTTTTTTATCGTTGATAGTCGTTGTCGTACTTTTTAACAATAGCTAGGAAATTTCGTCATCGTGGAACGTCGACGAAAATTTCTTATCCGTACGAAGCGATAAATTTATCGAAACGTTCGTTCGATCGTCGAAGGAAGGTGATCGAAATTGAATATTTTTTAAGGCAACGGATTTTAATTCCGCTTTAGATTAATGCTTCGTCGAAGAAGGAATAACAGCAGGTCTTTATTGCCTAGCTAGGTCACGCTATCGATATAGGTATGTATTTTGCAACTACTTGTTGCTTTCCAACGAAATGGCTGTCGTCCGCTAGCGTCTACTAACGACTAACTAACGTTGTATAATAGGTGGTACCATGATACATCGTTATACGTACTACGAAACGGAAGGTTAAACGATTAAACCGTTTTCTCGACAACGTAGTTAGAAAAAAGATGCCAACCACTTTGTATTGGAAAGTTGTCTACCTTAGGTCCTCGTATAATAATCGACTTTACAAATAATCGACATAATCGACTTTACAAATTTTCAAAACAAATCTTTATTCCTCTATAATCATCGTCCGCTTTGGCAAAAAGTTACAGTTTGAAAAAAGCTGACTCGACTTTAGCCACCGGCTTTACGTTTAACGCGACGTGTCATTTACGTTTCTTTTCCAACCGATTCGACGAGTCAGCTCTCTTATTAGAAAATTTCCCGACGTTATTCCAGTAACCGCAACCGTGTTTTCATCTCGCAAGAACTGCAAAATGCAATTTCACCCATTGCAAAAACAACTATGTAGTTTATTCGTTGCCTCTGGTGTCTTGTTACTTTATAAGCTCGCACGGCGCGGCGCGACGTCGTGAAAATCGAAGGCATCGCGGAACTACCTTGTAATACGCCTTTGCCACGTTTCATCAACCAGAACGTATCCTCGATTCGTTCCGAAGATTTTCACATTTTCATCGCCACAGAAACGACCGATCGAAACCAAGCGCGGATACCTACGTGGCACGCGTGTCGCTTAACAAATCTTTCCTCCTGCATAATAAACAATAATAAATAAATTGGCCGTTGGATCGACGAAACGTTCGACAAAACCGTATCGATTCTATCGCACTTGCGAACAAGATATCTCGCGACGCGATATCCACAACGCTTTGTACGACATATTATAAAGATCTAAAGAGAATGCGCTTGATCCATTTGCTTTGTTAGCACGTATGATACCCGAAACAAGTGCGAATACATCGTCTAACGTTCGCGTAAATCTGGTAGAAATCGACTATTTAAACGGATACGATTTTTATCGAAAAATAAAATTGCACGAGAATTAGGAATACCGGAAATCGAGTCTCGTAACGTAACTCGTGGCACAACTAGGAAGAGGGTGATTCTACAGTCCATGTAAATATCCGCCAAATCCGTCTGTTTCTTTGGCATTTAAAATCAATGTTGTGGAAAAGGGAGCGAAAGAAAGGGAGCAAAATTTTACATTATGACGTATTCCTTCACGTTGAAACCTCGTGTAGACTCTCGATTGTATCACGCGTTACGAAACACGCTATATTATACTTGTAAAAATACTACATGCTCGCCATCTATTCGGCTCTAAATACGAAAAGATGGACGCGCGAACGAAATTGTATGGCGACCGCGTATCTCGTCTACAGTGCGAGGGGATTAACAGCGATAACTCGTTTTGGTTGCTGATCGAGTTATTCCAACGTTGGACGCTCGATGTAATGCCACGGAGAGACGGTCAGCAAGACGACTGACCGGTGGCGGGAAGTGACAAGGGTGGGTGGTACTTGGATACCATGCGTACGCTTTTCACATGCATATACTTTTGCGAATATCTACGCCTACGCATTTAAACGCGCCATTCGTCGAAATGCGCGTATCTACGGTCGTATATGTACTACCGACGCTCGACGCTTGCCTATTTCTGACAAAACATAACGACGTATAAGCTATACTCGAGTCGTCTGACCGTCAAACTATACATCAGATGGAAAAGATCTCGCAAATCGATCCAGACACTATTCGTGTTTAAGAACGACGGTGTATACCGTATACGAGTGTAACTGCTTCAGAGCGGTTGAAGATGTTGATTTTTAATACGCAAACTAAATGCGAAATTGTATTTTCTGCATCGACGTTACTATTTCTACGAGACATTCTTACGAGTATCGACGAATCGACAAAAGTCTTGTCAAAACTAAGGGATAACGCAAGTATCATAGTTTTATTTTCTCTGTTCAAAATGCGAAAACAGGCATTGTACGAAAATTGTTCGTTAGCGTACAGAGTGCATCGTAGAAAGTGAAAATCGGATTCGCAGCGAACGTGTCGAGTAATCTCGATCAGTCGACGTGTTTTAAATAACGTACGATTACATACGTGTATAGAAATATACTTGTCGACGGTTACGATACATCGTCGACGCGTTAATCGACGTTTCGCGAACGATATAATTCCACGCATTTTACGCAAAATGTTTCGAATAGTCGAATGTACGAGATTAAGCGATACGTATCTTAGTTTCATGCGTAGCTTCACTCGACAACCAAACGTCTCAACGGTTTCGTCGATATACAAATTATATGACCGAAGCGTAAGGTCGACACGCCTAACGTGCTATCGATAGTCCTTCCGCCAAATATTTAGAAGACGGTGTACGTCGCAACGGTCGCGGACGCCTAACAAACGCGTGCGTAGTGGGGATATCGAGGGACGACAACGAGAAACCAATCGGATGAGAAAAATAGTCGAGTTTTAACCGCGACGTGAGAATAGTCGGATTGTAACCGAGAAGCGAGAATATTCAGTGGCAATCGAGAATTGTACGAAATGAGTCGAAAGCGAGGATCGTTAAAAAAATATATTGCTGAGCATCGCCGACTATTTCTTTGGCACCCTACACCAAATACCACCTCACGTGGAATCAGGTAAGCGACTCGAATGGCTCAAACGCGGGAGTTCGATTCCTTTTCCAACAGTTGAGTGGAACGAACGCGTAATCCGACCATATCGAAGTTTCCACTAATTTGAAAAACTTTAATACCTAAGCATTTTATTTGGCTTGACCTCCGTATCTTCCCGTTTTACGCGTTCACGTAAAAAACAGCTGCATTCGTGTAAATCGAAAAGCACGCTGCCTGCTACCGAATCCGTAGAAATGAACGAAACGAACGTAGTAGATTCGTAGCTCGAGCTACGATATTTATCGAGAGTTACGTTTAACGAAAACAATTTAACGGCCGAGAAGCGGGAACGCGATAGATCAAATCGTACGATTTATCGATCCATATGAATAGTCTTCTCGCATAGAAACACGTATATACGTTCGAAAGGATCGACACGATGGAAATTTTACTATTTCGCGATACCAGAAGGGGTTTGCGTCGAAAATGGTTACTAGCTCGGTCGTAACGATCTACTAAAAAAACAACCGTGTACAAATTTTCGTCTGTGCAACAGCTTAAAAGTGCTCGTTTCCCTTTCCATATCGTTGAGTAATATCCAACGTTTCCTGTAATTTCCAATGTCAACTCGTGACGTCGTTCCATACGTATGGAAATTTACGCGCTATCCTGTACACGTTGCTAACGACAGATACACGTTACAGCTATAAACAGGATATTAGAAAAAATACGTGCTATTTGCATATAAGATACGATTGTAAACGGCAGGATCGTAAAACGGATTCGCGTACAAAGATTCGTCGTTTAACGCTTACCATTTAAGTTAGGAATAATTTAGATTTACGCTGAAGAAATTTAAAACAGTGATTTAGTTTCACGCTGGATGTAACGAGTCAGCCAATGAACCTTTCTCTTTATTTTGCTCGCTCTTCGCGTCTCTCACTTTGACGTAAATCAACGAAATTAAATATAACGGCTCAAATTCTATCGTAATCTCGTTTCTCACAGCGAGTAGCCGACAAGCATAATATTCGAAACAGGGAAAAAGATTCGCGCGCTGATTCGATTTCGCGTTTGTACCGCTACGACCGTATTTCTAGCGTAGAACAAAGTTATCTATAATTCGAGAAATAAGCCTCGAACTATAGTTTCGTACAGCAGCTTTTCTCATTGTCTCGATATCCGGAATCTCGCGAACGTCGGCCATCTTTTCAACACCCTTCTCAACGCGTGTTTTCCATACGCGTATGCGGTATAACGAGTCGACGTTCTCGTTCCGATAAAAACGCGGTTGTGAGTCGTCAAATTTAAGAGCGATCGCGAGATAAATTATAGAAATAAATATACTTGCCGTGTAAATCGAAAATATTATAGCCGAATAATTAGAATAGTTAAAACGCCGTTGAGTACCGTAAGCGCTTCCCGAAAACGTTTTAATTCGCTAAAACCTCCGTTTCAAATGCTTTTCTTGGTAAAAGTATTGCGTGTTTCCAGTCCATAATTTCTTCCTTAGGGAAGTGTTATTAACGGGATTACCAACTAGTTCACATGCGTGTTCAGATACGATACAATGCGCAATGGTATGAAAATAAGGTCAGAAGAAAAGCTTTAGTTTTAATTAAGAAGTAAGCTGCTACCCGTTACAAAATTTACATCACCGCCTTTGCGGAAGAATTATCGTCGTGACCAAACTCTAGACCAGCTTTTAATTTTGTACAGAGGCTCGTGGAATGATATAAAATACGAAACACATCGGAAGAAATACGTCACGCAACGCGCAAGAATTCTTCGTGTAACGTAAACGTTCCTCTCCCGATATAAAAAATAACATATCCGTTGTTTACTGTTTCGGAAGCTGGCGATTTCAAAATATGAATTTTTTCGCGATACGAGGGAGGGAAATGGAGACTTTATCTTTGTAATTCGGACTAAAGCGACGTTTTATGTCTGCGTACTGCATAATAGAATTTTACGTGGTACGTCATTATGTATGGTAATACGTTTTAGCAAAGAAAACTAGAATAGATTAAAACGAGCTGAACCAGCGTAAGAAGATTTCCGCTTTATGCAAATTTAAAAACGGGCCAGAAATTCTCAAAAGAATTACCAACATGTTGCTACGTTGATGCATTTTGAAGGCTAATTTATGCATTTAGTATCGTGACCGATAAATTATTACTTATTCCATAACGAAACGTACCTGTGATCCTGAATCGTTTATTACGCACCGAGAAAGGCAGAGAGTTACGAACTTTTCATATTAAACGCAAATTTTTAGACAGGAAAAAACAACGGAACGATGCTTATACTCGTGCGCGCGCACACACACACGGTCAAAGTATATAAGTATTTAATATATGTAACGCTCTACGCAAAACACGGTGTATCGTATATAAAGTAAAGTGTAAAGTAGAAGAAATTTTTCACGAAAAGTTCAATCTCGAGGAAAAGGAAGCGAAAGAGCATTTTTCTCTCATTTTCGAACCGACGTTTCAACGAACAATAACTCGATCGTACTTGCATGCATAGATATTCTGTGTGCAAGGCATGTATATGTATATATACATATACATATACATATATATACATCCTGATCGAGTCAGGGTCAGGATCAAAGATATCGAGTGAAACGCGCGAATTTAACGTCACCGTGTACGAAACAAAGGTTTCTCTCTATTTCGTTGTACGTATATCCCTTTACGCTCCTTACGATCTACGTCTATTCTTCGCAAAAGCACGAGAAAACGTAAATCAATACTGTACAAGGTCCGCGTGACTCTCGAAAGTGTATTAAATTTCAAAGAAATGGCGATATAAACGGAAAAATCAGCTATAGTATTTTTTATTATTCGCATAGATCTCGCATAGATGCTAGATACAGGCACGCGTCTAGGTCGACGCGTAGTATCGCCGACAACCGGAACCATAAATATGTCGTCGCATCGCAGGGTTTAGGCTGGATAACGGCTTCGAGCGGCGATACTTTCGACCGCCGAGTTAAAAATTGGCGCGCGGTTCTAAGTAAAGAGTTGGCGGATGTTACAGTTTCGGGGTGCCGACGATCGACGAGGGGCCCGACATCGATCGGCCGCTGCCGTTGTCCGTCGGCGCGGATCGCGGACACACCGGTGCACGGTGCACGGGGCCGATGACTCGGAGACGCTCGGGCTTCACGGTGCCCTGCGGCAGGCGGAAAGCGATAAGACTTTTCTACAAAGATCCGACAACGCGACGCCACCGAGTGGGGTAAGAAGAACCGACAACGAGTCGAAAAGCTCCGGGTACTTTCCCCGCGACGTTCGCGAAATCGAGATCGTCCAACTTCCACGTAGGTATTACGCATCCAACGCAGAATGCCAAAGAGCATGCGTTGTTGCTTCAAAACGAACATTTGTTTCGACAGAATTGACCTGAGAAATTCGTCGATCGATCGTAATTTATCGTAAGAGAAAATTTAAACGTAATACGATATAAAACTCGATACAAAAATTAACGCCGTAAATCCAGATGCTCTCTTACAATGTGCTCGTACGTTTTATATTTATACGACACAAATTTTGCATATATTTCATCGATCAATAGGTGTTATACGTATTCTCGTTAATATTCGATCGATCGTTCAAACGAAATCAAGATACACGGCTGCTTTCTCGATAGGAAAAATCGTTTAAAATATGTAAATTTTTTAATGAATTGTTTGAAAATGATCTAGCGATACAATTATGCACGATATTAACGATTCGGTGCACAGCGTTAAGCCGTTAAGGTAATGGGAGCAACGTAAAACCATGGATAATATTCTATTGCGATATAGCGGTCACGCGGCATTAACGCATCGTATGCCTGTCACTGATAGAATATAATAATCACCCGATGAATCATCGATCCAATAGAAATATAATATTTTGGCTAACGAACGCTCAAGAGATAACGTAACAGATTATACACCTCGGTCCATACGCACCAGCCAGTGCATGTACGTATATTCCTTCCATCGTTCATCTAATAATCGAAAGCGCCGAAACCTGATATCAAAAATTTGTTATCGTCGTTCTAAAGAAACTATAAATCGAGAAAGGACTCGAGAGAAGAGAAGTAAACTTCGTTGATAATCTTAACCACCTTCTTCGTGCGAAAATTATCATCCATCTTACCGGTTATCGGTTTATCATCGGGTTCTATCAAGTTTTAAGACGTATATCGTCGTACAGGGAATCGGACGATGCTAGAGGGGGACTCGAATCAAAGTTGGACAAAGAGACGCTTCGCGTACAATAGTATCACGCTACCGCGTAAATCGAATTTCTCTCTCGCGTAGACTCGCACATCGTTCGTCCTATCGCGACGTATCATATATTTCTAGACGATTAGAAGCGACCATCGACCATTCCCTTCTGCTTCTTACTTTAGCCCGGTGCAAACGAATAGAAAAATAAAGAAGCAAATCCGTCAGCCCGCGGATCTTTGTACAGAATTCTTCGCAGGTCTGTAAAGAACGCGATACTCCGTTTGATTCCAAACGCACGGTCCGTGTTGTTAAACGAGCGGTCATTTTTAATACACCCCGTGCGTTAACGACTCCCGCCAGGCCAAAATCCTATCGAGCTTCCTTGGTCCGAACTAGGCAGAAGGATTTCAAACACGCAGTACTAGGTCTAAGCAAGATCCGGGGAGAATGGCACGAGATAGATGGAAAAATCACGAAAGCATTGGTACGTCCGATGCCTGATCGTCCAAAAGTTGTTACGAGAAAGAGAATCGCGCATACTAGATATCAAATCAAATGTCATCGCATCAAAATTCGCGATTCGCGGTGTATTTGAGCTTTAAAGCGAGTTTTGCAAAAAAAATTAAAGAAAGAATCACGAAAATCCGGACTGTTCCAATACTTTCGTTCGGCACTGTTTGTACGCATGTACATGTCTACAAAGGCAAAGTCTATCGTACAATGTTAACGTGGAAATATTTTTATAAACGTACAAATCTAACGTTAATTATCGCGATAACGGCAATAAATTGTAGCTTGTTCGTTTCGCGATTTACTTTTTGTTACGTCATTTGTAATATTATTGGTCGCACGAATCCTAGTCATAATTTATATGGACTAAACTACCGATGAAATTACGAATATTTTGCAACACGATCTTCGAGATCGCAAGATTCGTAGAACTTTAATTACGTGACGATCGTAATGATAATTCATAGTAATAATAGTAATAATAATAATAATCCAAGTTCAACGTAAAAACGATAAAATTATCGATCAAATTATTATTGCACTTGCAATTCGTTTTTCATATTCCGAAATGTTCGATAATAGGCCAGCGATAAAACGGACTTTTTCAAAGAAATGCAAATTCGCGTCGCGTTCGAACGTGAAAATAGGAAAAAGTCAGAAATTGCAAGAGATAATTATTTCTCTTTATACGTTGCGCGAAGCGATAAAAACTTGAATCTCGTTTTAAATTAGCTTAATTTGCATACTCGATTCTAATTAAAATACGAGAAGTAGGATCGAACGAAGCACGGAAATCTGGAATACTATAGCAAATAATAGATAACGTATTTGCTAGTTGGCTCGACAGAGTTGTCACGTAGATAGATATTAAGAAAAATAGCAAATTATTTTCGACTATCATCTTATTTTCGTTCTTAAGTTAAAATCGTTTCTAAATCTCGAGAAAACTATCTCGTTCCAAGATCTTTCTGTCAACTTGACGAACCTTCTCGCGACGATCGTTATTATTACGCAATGAGAAAGGAAAATACAAATTTTAAGAGCGTAAGTTTTTATAAAAAGGGGTCAAAATTTCGACAAACGGAAAGCACAAAAGTTAAAAGCGGAAAGAACTTGGAAGTCGACGAGGGTGAAGAGGGAACGCGATGCATACAGGTGTAACGAAGAAACATTTACGACGTAAATACCCACCTGGTATCGTTGCAGCGAGAGATCCACGTTGTCGAAATTAGCTTTGGTCCCTATTCCGCCGACTTTTCACGCAACGCGAGAATGTCAGCTAATATCGCGCATTCGGCAAAAGGTGGTAGCATTTTGGTCGGATGGTGATTCACCCTCTGTTATCACGGCGCGGCGTCAGCGGGTTCGAAAACGAGCGTGTTCGTTCCGTCGTCGGTCTCGTTCTCGTTACTTCATCGAGCCACTCGAAATGGGATCCCCCGAAAACCCTACGGTCCCGCGGCAATTACCGGCAATTATTCGTGCACCGAGCAGCCAACCAGCCAGCCTTTCGGCGTGTATCCGGCGAATTAACGCGAACAGAGAGATCGGGTCGCGTTGCGTGAACGTCGAAAAGTTACTTCGAGCGTGGGGGCCGTGCAATGGGGCGAGAATCGGGAGGGTAGAAACGAACAAGATCCTTTATTTTCGGAGGCAGTGTGCAAACAGAAACAAACACACCAATGGTCACGTAAACGACACTTTTCTACTCACTCTTGGGCCAGAACACTTCGCGACTCCTGCTCGAGCGTCCGCTCGACTCACCGTCTCTGTTGTTGTTTATAGTTTGGTCGGAATAAACGCGGCTCGGGGAACGCAAACTACAGTGGAGTAGTGGACGATCACGCGCGAAACGTCGAAAAGGAACGGGCACGCATGGAACGGAAGCACGGTGAGCCAGAGAAAGAGAGAAAGAGGAGAAGAAAGAAAGAGAAAAGGAAAGAGAGAGAGAGAGAGAAAGAAGCAGAGAGAGAGAGAGAAACAGAGATAGAGAGAGAGAGAGAGAAACAGACAGACAGACAGACAGAGAAGCAGAGAGACAGAATAGTAGGTAGAGGAGAGAGAAAACGCGAGAAAGATGTGTATAGACGAGGAAAGAGAAAAAGAGGAAGCGAGAGTAAGAGAAAGAGAAAAGAGATGGGATACAGGAAGACCGGCCACGATAGTACGGCCGACGAGGAGGGAAAATGATGTTCTCGGTGCAGATGCACTCGCGGTCTAAAAGACACGTAAACGCACAGAAAATCGACGTGCACGCGACGGCGGTCGCGACGATACTGCGCCCTATCGGGCGGCCCTGCGCAAATATAATACCACCCCTCTCCTACAGTCCGGCCACGCTATTCTCCTCACCGCCACTACCACCACCAAACCAAACCAAACCCAACCCAACCCTACCCAACCCAACCCAACCCCCTACCGACGATCGGTTTCTCTTCCTACCCTTTTATCCGCCATCCTCTTCCACCCCTTTGCCCCATTCCCATCTACAACTCCGCTCCATCCGACCCTACTACTCCGTCTTTCCATCCCCCTATCCCCTTTACCGTGCTCTCTCCTGCTCCTCTTCCACCCTCCCATTGCGCTTCTTTTTTTTTCCTCTCTTTCCACGGCGCTGGCGACCCTTGCCGCGCTACCGCAGAACCTCTGCTACAGGGATCCCTTTTCTAGAACGGGGGCGGCAGGGAGGAGGCTTTGCTGCGAGCTTCCGGTGCACACCGATGGCTATTTCCGTTCACGCTCCAAGGACTCAAGACGACGAAGAGGAGACCGGTTGGCTAACCGGGGCTGCCTCTCCGCTCTCTCTATCGCGGGGTAATCGTACGTATCGTCCCCGATCGTCCCCGATCGTCCCTACCTCGTGTGTGCCGATTACGTCCAACGACCGATAAGATTCCTTCGCTAGCCTCGCTATTTCCAGACCCTTTGAACCTGCCTGACGATTCGCTGGACACGACCGTTCATCCTGATTTATTCGATATTTCACCGATACGCACCGTGTGCGCCACCTAAGTTTCTCCGACCGTTGTTGCAGGCCTCGGTGAACCAACGCGTCGCTATTTTATAATTATCTCACCTTTGTATCTGGAATCTGGAGTATAGATTTTCCAAGCTTGTTCGCGCGGATCGGATGCGCCAACGTTCGTTATAAATATACAGATAATAAACGTACATGGATGCCGCGCCGGTGTCCTTTCTCGTTTTTCCTTTCATCTTTCGACCAACGTCTCGTACGAATCGTAATCGCGCGAAAAGAGTGCCGTGGCGAAACAAAGCTGTCGCAAATACGAGTGCCACTCGAGTGACAATTACCTGTGCCCCCTCCCTCCCGAAGACCGATTGCGAAGCACCGACGACGGTTTTATCTTTGCGTTTCTCCGTACGATTGCATCAAATTATTATATCAAACAGAAATTGTTATTCATTCACTCGACCGTTACATCACTCGACCCAGTCACGTTGCAGCTGAATAGGAATTCAGACAAGTTGGTATTCTATTCGAGGCGTGTTCCTATGTGTGAAGTAAAATAAACATTTGGCATCTTCTTGTATAGGACATTCCACTACACGTTACGCTACCACGGTATTACGGTATTACGGTATTACGAAGTAAATCCGGCAACTTGCACGTATATCTGTATATTATGCCTTAAGAAATAAGTTTGAAGGGACAAAAGAAACCTTTACCCCGAGAGAAACACAAATACTCTGGATACGTCCGATAATCGAATTAGATATATGTACATATAGCGCGAATGTAACGCAGACGAAGAATAAAAACTACATAATCAATTTTATCGACAGAATAATTCGTATTTGTAATTTTTGAAGTTGATTAAACTCTGTACAGAGCATAACGGTTCTCGGATCGTAAAGAAGAGAGGATAGTTGCCCTAAAAAAGTTAATTTGTCCAATCGTTCACACTCTTGGAATACGATAATTTTTATTGGAACGTAAAGTACTAGCAAAGAACGTTGCCCCTAATAAATATTTCTCAAAGATGTATCAAGTGCGAATTGTATGTTTCGCGCGTGAACGTTCAAGATATTAATAAATAAAACAAACGGATAAATTTGATCGAGTGTAATAGTAAAATAAATTTTCTCGTTAAGCTTATACAAGTCGTTAAAAATATTTACGACGAGGCCGATATCCTAGGAATGTTTTAGAAATATCTTTTGCATTTGCGTTAATTCCATCGAATTAAACGGACTTCCAAAACAGACACGATAGATATCGCGAGAGGCGGAAATAGATCGAACCATTTCATAAATAGTTGACGGCGTTCGATCCACAGGAAGCCGCGAGAGGAGCGCTCGCGTTACCAGTTAAAATGTAACGTTTTCATTAGTGGTATTAAATATCGTTGTAAACTCGTCGATGATATTAGGCATTTCTACGTATTAAATTCATATGAAATTTTTCGTAAAGCAAAAATCGATGAAAGTTAAACTATGGTAGAAAGACTAATTTTCCTCGCGTTTCGAAATAATTTTATTCCATATGGTAAATACGATAATATTCTACACGTATGTACATAAATACGTTGTAACGAAAATGTTAGGTTCGAAACCGTTGGTATCGAGTCTGCCTAATAACGCTAATTAGCTAATTTCGAGAATTTTATTTGCGCACGTATTTTTGCAAAATCGTTAAGTAATCAGCTAATCCTGAATGATCTAAAAGAGGAATTTTAACAATTATTTATCTATTTACGTCAATAATTCTGCTCGCAATTTCGATATTTCCGTCAGATAACTTTAACGAGTAGTTTGACGCAACCGACAAATTGACGAAAGTAAATAAATAAATAAACGAGATTCGAATAAATTAAATTCGATTATTTTTTACAAAAACTGGAAGGTTTCGTAATTGTAATAAGAATTTCTGATACTCTTTTCGCATGTTTGAAATCTCACATTCCGTAATGGAAGTTCAAGTATTTGCGATTCGGTTCCACGAACAGGACAATTACCGTGCATCGTACTTTTTACAATAAGATTGATCTTTAGCGCTTTTACCGTATATGCCAGCAAACCTACTTCCAAGCAATAGAAAACGCTATTGCGAGGAACGTTATAAGATTAGATTTTAACTCGAAATTGAATTTTATTTTACCTTTAGTTTGCTCGATATTTTATTTCTAACCTACAGAATCGTATTTTCTTAATTATTTTTGTTTGCCGATAGTTTAACGATATTATTCTTCGAAATATACAGGGTGCGGCAATAACTTTGATCGCTTTGAATATTTCCGTTATTTTTAGGGAAATGGGAAAACTTTGCTTGCAAAAGTGATACAGCGCGAAGGGGCCTGTAACGTGGCAGCGATAATTCTTTCGTACGTGAACACGGTCTCCGGAGATTTCAAATTCACCTTCGTTTTTCTAAATTGCTTTCTTTACTTTTTCATAGCTGGTAGAAGGGAGAATATTCGGACGATGTCAACGGTCTCTGATACACGCATTGCCATTCGACGATAAAGAAGCGTAAGCAAGGAATCTTACGTGATAATGTTGCAAGCAGTGTCCCCTTTGAAATTGTCGGATAGTCCGAGTCCGTGTACTTGGTATCGCTCGTGAATTATTTGTTTCGTCACGCATACTGCGACGACGTATCTCGTAATATGTTGCCTGTATTCGTAGCTCTCGTTGGACCTACTTATACGTACGTATTTGTAGCCAACGTAACATGCTACAATGTTAAAACAACGTAATAATTTCGTGACTAGCTTATCCGCCTGATATAACGCTGCTTGATCTTTTTCCGTTTCAAATACGTATCAAAAGATTCAAATACATATGTATTCCGTTGGCAACATCAAAAAGTATCGTGTATCGGCGAAATATCGTGAAAAGCTAGTAGCGTCATCGGATAGGAAACAGAGACTCGTTGCAGCATGCGCCACGGTCGACCCGCGAGTAATAACGAGTAGACAGGATTCGACGATCCAGTGATTTCAAAGTTGCATCGATGCGAACGATCGGTCGTTCGTTTATCGTCCAACGACCTTGTACAAGGGGTCGTTGAAATCGTGTAAACATCCGCTATTCTATCGGACATGGAAAAATATGGGAATCGATTTGAAAGAACGGCGGTGACCTTGAAATCTCCGAAAACCATCCATCTACGAAAAAAATCATCGCTGCCATATTACGGCCCCCTCGATACCGAACAACCTTTCTTGACAAAGTACCTCGATATCTCTAAAAATAACGGAAGGATGCAGAATGATGGATAAATACCGTGAGATACAGAATGTCTTAGAAATTACGATAGATCCGCCTGATCTTCCAAACATCTTTTACTCGAACGTTCGATTCCCCGAATACCTTTCATTCGAATAATACCGGGCAAGAGGCAGCAAAAGAAACGAAATACTCGAAATATTCCTAACCATATTATACTCTCGGTACATGTATTCGGGTAATCGTTGATCGTTCTCGACTCATCGTCAGACTTGTAAATGATGAAAAAATTATCGAAACTATTAAACAGATATTTGACCGTGTTGATTAAAAACAGCGACGAAGAACTCATAGCGATAAAAACAACGGATAGACGGTATAAAACGGGAAAGACAAGTAATCACGGTCGACTAGTAAATTAATAAAATATTTTTGAAATTTTCTTACTTGTACGATTTTCTTCTTGACTGGAAAAATTCGACGACTCTAATTAAGCGCGATTATCGCAATTATTCGACACGTGCTTAAGCTAGAACACGTCGTTGTTTCTTGTGAACGAAGGAAAATGCAGGGCCGTGTTAAATTAAGTCGAAAATTTCGTTTGTTGCCGTTTACGTACCACGCGTATCCCGTGTGCTGCTCATTTACTGAACAATGTGACCAAATCCGTAGTAAATGTCGTTTTGGTACATTTGTACTGCGGAACGAACGTAGGTTAGTACGCGGACCAATCGATAAAGCGTACGTACGAAAGCGTACATCCTCGAGCGCGATGCTTGCAAAAAGAGTCGCCTACCCGTGCACTTTCTGTTTATTTTGTTCAACCGGACTTTCCCTGAATGCCGACTGACAGCCGTCATTCACCAAACGATCTGTCACTACTTTCACGCTGAATTTTAACCTTAAAAGCTATCGTAAAAGGAAATCTCGATAGCGTCATCACAGGTGAAATAAACTCAAATATCGATATATATTAAATATTAATGATTATTATAAATTTTGAAATTTAGAAAGAAAAATGTCTTTCGGCTTTTCGTTCTCATCGATGATTTTTTTACATAGCAACGATATGTTATGTCGATGGTGCTGCTATTCTTATATATTACATAGGATAAACTTCAGACATACTACATACGTACATCTTTGAATATCGTAGAACGGGCAAAATATCGCAATAACGCGAAATCGAGCATCTCTGTTTCTGTTCGAAATATTTATTCCGAAAGAGATTTCGTTAAAATATGTCGCTGATATTAAAAAGTAACCGCTTGCGAAAACTCGAACAAAGTAACTTTTAAAGGAAACGCAACGTTGTAAGAATATTTATTTTTCCTTCCTGATTAAACAACTTTGATCTAGAACGTCTATAAACGTTCGGAAAAAGTAACGCGAATATTAATGCTTATATATATATATGAGATAAACGAAACTCCTTGTACAAGTAGTATGTATTCCGAACGAAATATTTGCCGTAATAAGTAGAATAAATAAATCAAGAGTCAGACATAACGATCGAATCCATCGTTTTGAAAGACCAAGTTGTGCGCGATCTACGCGATCTTCGTTAGCCTCTGCCACACTTATTCCTTCCATGTCTCGTTCGAATGTCGACTTATACAGTAATACTTATAGCGCAATTGCACGAATGGCCTAGATTTTCTGGTAGAATCAAACGCAAAATCTTCAGTTTTCCGATACACGCTCGTGCAATTTACATCGCTTCATCTTCTCCCACGATACAGCTCTATAAGTACGTAACAGAAATAACGAAAGATCACACTTTCGTAAAATCTCCATTATCCGAAATAGGAAAGCCAAGCAAATATCTTTGCGTGGAATATTTTATAGCATTTGTTATATTACATTATCTAGAGCTGAATGTATGTACGTTACGTTCGGTTGAGAGTCGTGCAGAGAGCTAATACACAAGCGCATACATACGTACGTGGTTATATAGTTACGCGCAGGTGAGCAGCGTGTTCCTTGAGCTGGAATAAGTTCGGGAAATGAGATTTTCGCGCGAAAGAAATTCTCCGGATTTTTCCACCATGTCTATCTGTTACGTTAACAGGTTAATTGTCATTTTTAACCCAAATATTAATATAACCAAACTTTTCGAAATATCTCGTTTTCATAGTACTTTATATGATTTTTCATTTACGTAAAAATTACGGCCAATTAATTCAGAGACCAAGAGACAATACGATATAAGGTTTCTACGATAGCCATAAATGATCGCAAATCGATAAATCGCGCGTAATATTTAAAATCCCATCGCTTGCAGAATGGATATAAGTATAAACCGGACTTTTTCCTACCGATTCGAAGCTGTAGCTTGCATCAGTTACATGGGACTATAGGGACTGTGGGACACCCTGTACGTACGGTTTCACGCGTTTCTTAATTAAACGAAGACCGTCGAGAATTTGAATCGTATAGAAACGCTACGATATACTTTATTTCCCTTCGATTTTTGCTGTATTTTATTTCGCACGATCCGTTGCCGAGTCGCTGAGAAAATACTTTACGCTTACCGACCAGATCGGTTAGATTGTGCGAAAACATTGGACGATTATCAAACGCCTTCACACTTTGGCGCGTAAAGCGGAGGAAATGAAATTGGCCAACTAACAAAATTTATCTTATTTTCGTTCGGAAGCGGTTTGCACGTATCAAAAGGTAATTGAATGCAAAACAAAGATGCTATGTGTCAACACGTGACATGGAGAACGATATTAATATAAAACTGCGATATATATGTATATATGAATACTGGAACAACATTTCTAAAATTACGAAGACGGTAAAACAATATACGTTTCGCATCAAAACCAAATAAAAAGACAGTTATACGTATCATAGTATCGATGGATATAACGCATTGAATTCTAAAATTGCCCTTAAATAAAAAATAAAAGACGCGACTTATCGCGTTCTTCCCTTGCAGTTCTCAAACGTTATATACGTACATAAGAATTTTTCATAATCTATACTGTACAACTATGTCGAAGTAATTTTAAAGCGATCAAAATAAATTGCCGATTAGTTTACAACGTTCGATGGTAACTGATAAATATAAATAATGAAAAATGTAGAGAACTCGAAAAAAATTGTTTAATATTCAGAGCGATCGCTATCTATAACAATCGTTTCCAACGCAATTTAAACATATACGTACGATATTACAGGTACACGTATAAATAATCGAGTATATGTACGATAGAGCCAAAAACATGCCATTTAATTAATAAAACTTTTATACGATACATGGCCATGAATACATTCGAGGAATTTTAAATAAATTTCAATGCGGTCTCGTATGAGATTACTTTGGTTTATAACGTGCAACTTTCTTCATGTAATATTCATGCAATATAAACTAAATCCGTTTTAAACAACGCAATATTTGGTACGTGGTAAGGTTCGGTAACTTTATTTTATATCTGTTTTTAATTTGCACGTATACCTTGCTCGATTCGTTTACCGTCGTGTTAGAAAGATGCTTTGACATCAATCATCGTTTAACATCGCTAAAATTTAAATTGTCCACTATAATACGATAAAACAGAAATATAATAATCCTAATCTTTACTTAAGTAAAGTACCAACTAAAAGTAAAATAATTTACTAATAACTATCGTATAGTTGAAATCATTAAGTATATAGGATCAATTAATTTGAACAGAATTTTTACGCTATTACAATTTATACATTATGATAATAATAATTTATAAATATATCTAATAAACCTAAATGTCATGGATGGTAAATTCGCGTGGGACTGCCATCTAAACTTGATTTATTTGATATCTGCAACGTGCAATTTTAAAATGATCTGTAATAGTTAACGGGCAAACACTTTTACGTATTACATATTTGTTTATGCGCATTATTTTACATGCGATTATTTTGTTTCAAAGATATACGCGTCAACACGGAAGAATTGAAATCGAAGAAACAAAAACTCTATAAAAATAGGTACAAGCGTGTTTTCGTAGCAAATTATTTTCTCAATTAACTATGGAAAAACAGACTGTTCTTTTCAGCAGATGCAAGGGCTTGACGTTGGAATAAACTCGTTACTATCATTTCAGGGAAGGTTGTTAGAAATACGTACCTTTACCTTTATTCCATGACAAAGGATGCTTTATATTTGCGTCATACGTGCGCTGTTTAAGACAATAGATTCTATTGTACAAAGTGGATAAGAGCATTTCAGCGATCTCGGAGCATTTCACCATTGGTAACAATAGTAACAATAGTAAGAATCGTTTTGAAACATTAAGCTTTGAGAATTTCAATCGTTCAAGTTCAAACGCATCGTTAACTATTACTACTATTATTACTAAATGGGTACCTACTTTGTGATAGTAAAAGTAAAAATTGATACGAATAGACAACAATGCTGCTAGAAATATGATCATGCCCAATGCGTACAACATACTCTAATATGTGAAAATCGCGGAGAATGAAAATATAAAAATATATAATAAAGTATATATACTATAACCATTTACGTAAAATTTAGCAACCAATATTTTAATCGTTCTTACGTTCCAACATCGAACAGACACGTTCAAAGTCGCTTATCCACCTTCTTATTATTGCCTCTCTATTTATATCGCCGATCGACGATAACTATTATTTTAATCCGTATCTACTAATACCGTTTACGATCAGCTAAGATCTTAGGTAAGATCAGAGACTAAAATTAGGCTAAAGATATTTTCAACGATTTAAAGAATGCGTTTAAATATACGGTGGTAAGGTGCGTCTCACGATAACTTGCTTTTCACCATCTTGGAATATCCTCTGTTAAATATTCGAAGAAGCGAGAATGTCCAACTGCTCTAACCTGCGAATCTTACCTATATATCAAATTCCAAGCATGTTCACTGATTGTCGGTATAATATACGATCAGAATCAGGTTGTTCGTTTCCATGGGTATACGACTAGAATGGTAAAAATGTTTCGGTGACTTGAAGTAAACGTGTAATTGCAAAGGACGATCAGAGGCATACATCTACCACCTTGATTGCCACGGTGATTATAATTATTATCGATGACTGGCGTTAGTAAACTTTTTACGACGACTAAAATAAGATATATCTCATGGATTAAAAAATGTTCAACGATGCGAACGATTTAGATATAATATTTCGCAAAACGCGTTAAAGTCTCCGATGCGTTTGACTCTTTGCGGTTACCAGGTTTTCGCACAGCGTTCACTTACACTTACTCCTTACGCTACACCACCATAATGCTGATCGCCGTCGGTTAAATAGCTAGGCGAAACGGATCAAAACGTCGTTCGTTTTCCTACGTTGCTCTTCGACTGAAAGACGATACGCGAAGAGTTTGTATGGATAGCGTGTACAGTAGGTCAGCAAACAGAGCGATAGGTTTCCTAAGCGTCAAAGTTTCAGTCGAATAGCAGCGTTCCAGTGGAATGTACAAGTTTCGTCCAGCCGTGGCCGATGAGAGGCAATTGCTTCTGCAGTTAGACAAACCTAGCTGTATAGCTGTGCCAGACAGTCGCGTCAATGGACGAAACGAGAAGCTCGATGTTAAAAGAGAATCGAAGGAAGATCGAAACGCTCCATGAACGATTTGTAGAATCTGCGTCAAGCGGTAGAAAAAATGATTTTAGAGGACGGCCCGGCGTAAACACACGCGCTTACCACAACGCAGATAGAATATCGCACAATAGAGTGGAAATGCTGATCCGAAAGCTTCGTTCGGATCAGTCAAATTACTCGAACTCGAACGGTTTCGGTTCAAATAACTCGACCAATCTGATTTCAACGGAGTATTTGGAAATGGAAAATAGAAAGGAAGTGGTCGTAGTACGTATGTACGAACTACGAGACACAAAATTATTGACACGGATATTAGATCAAAAGAAGGCAAAGCGTCGGTCGAAGGATTTGCAGAAATACTTTTAATACTTTTTTATTGCGATATATGCTTTACACTTTACGCTATAGACTGGCCGAATGACAAAGCAACGACGGTACACGATAAACACCGAGCAAAATTACTTGGACTTGGCAAAATTATCGACGTCTCGTAAAGACGGCAATTATAATCGAAAGATCATGCTTCAAGTGCCTTGGTCTGGATAACAATCGTTAAAGGTTTGAATAATTCCTAGTTATTTCTAACGTTTTTCTCATCTTTTATAACCTTTCTTCGTATCAAACGTGCAAATAGCTAACAAGATGACAAGAAACACAAGCCTAATGTCGATAGATCTATCGTTATAACGGCGAATTCCAACTTTTGCTGATAATCTATAGGAAAAATACAACTACACTTTCTAGACGCATTCCTGTGTAACGATACGCAAAATTATCATTTCTTATAACGTTATTCCATACTACTACTTCATTCTGTTTTACAATATTCCTTCCCATTCCTGATCATTTTCAAGACACAGTTTGCCCCAGTTACGTGGGTCACCTTGCACAACAATGGTCTTTTCAAGATTTTCCAGCGTGAATTGATCTCGTTTATTTGAAAATTCAAGGCTCAAGAAGATTATTCCTAAGTGTAATTGGAACAATTTACCCTTTTTCTAATATCGCGCTGAGATTTCTTTTTATACTTTTACGAGTGTATCTTAATTCAAAATTTTTATAATTTTCGATATCGTATCGCAATCATCGATTTTTTCTCAAAACGCGACTAAATTCCCCTCTAATCGTTCGACCGAAGAGGATATACTCTTCAGTTAAAGTTAAAAACATTTTCATTTTTTAGTTTTATTTGTTTCAGAAATAACAACGCGTAGGTGCAAGAACAATAGTTTAGTTCGCAACATTAATCGAATTACAAATTAAACGAAGTATCAATAAATACTTCTCTGATAAAAATTTTAATTATTTCGTATAGAATAATATGTACTGCCCCTGTTATACCGTCTCTATCTAAGTTTCTCGTTTTGTTACGATCAACCGAAGCGGATATTCGAAATGTAAAGAATTTTTTAACAAGCACCTAATTGCCAGGAACCTCTATCGTCGACACCAAGTTGTATCAAACAGACTTAGAATTGGTCATACCCACGGCAGGCTCGCACACGGCATGCATATCTAATCTGAAAATCTAATCCACCGATCTGCGACATCCGCGATTGTCGAGTTACCGTCAAATATATGCTTTTAAATTACCCTAAATTCAATTACTGTCGCAACTAATACGAGAATAAAGGAACTTTAAGCGAAACTCTCTCTATTAAAGATCGAGTTTCGAGCGTCTTTTCCTTTCTGGAAAACGTATCGTTATTTGACAAAATCTAACTGGCGGATCCCTGTGTGCTCGCATCGTCGTCGCTAATAAGTGCACGTAGGAGCAGTCGATGCGATCTTTCCAATTCATTGTTTGCGTCAAATTCGTCTATCTTCGTCGTAAACTGCCGAGACGACGTGTCCTAATATCTCTCTTATCATTTTTTTTTTTTTATATCTTGGCCAGAAAAATTCTTGTTCGCTCAAGATACAGTTCGTTTAACGTCCTGTATCTTTATTAAACCAATTATTTTTCTCGCTTCTCCGCTACATTCTCCAGCTACATTCTTCGGCCCTTTGCAGAAATTGATCGATAATTAGCTTACTTAATATGTACGGTAATTAACTTAAAAGTTAACGATGTTTTTAAACGCTATAAAGCAACGTTCTCGGTTAAATAAACTGTTTTGTTTTTGTAGTTCGTTTTGACTAAAAAGTGGCATCTTTCTATTGGTTACATCACGGTCTTCGGCAAATAGCTAGAGTATTCGACTGTATTTATGCATCCATTCGCGTATCTTGCCTTGTTCGTTGCAACGCGTACATATAGCAGTCACGCCTATCGTACGAGGTTATCTTCATCTGCGATGTTCACTTCTATTCGAATGTGAACGATAAATCGTGAAAAGGTTTCTAGGAACGTGTCGATGGTCTCGGTAATGGAAAGCACGAGTAGCCTGCGCGAGAAGTTTACGACGATAAAAGTTCTTACTCGATGAATATATGTTCAGCGTGTAGGTGAACGAACCGATTAAATTTGTTCATATTAAAACAGATAAAATATTCAGTATATCGTGCGTAAACGTAAAGTGTATAATCGTTATATAAGTGTATATCATCGATTAAAAACCGCTTAGATAAATAGCTAATTATTTCTCTCACCCTTTGAATCAAAAGCTTCACGATACGACGCAATAAAAACGTTTATTTTTAACTAGAAATAGTCGTAAGATCAAATATATTACGCACAAAGTTGGTTAGTAGTCTATTCTCTCGAGTAAACTATCTCTTTATAGATTTTTCGTCGATGCTTGCAGATATCTCCAAATTCTTAAGTTTCCTTTGAAAATATACTTGTGAGCGCGGGATAAACTTTTGTTGCTTGAAACAGCATACGTTTAACTCCGACAACCGCATAAATTTTATCGAAGAATATTGATAAGTCACACGATGACAGGGTATATCGTTTGATAGATACCGCATACATATTTAACAGAATCGAAAAGATCAAATAATTTTTTAAGTAAATAAACTAATTTAATCTATACTGTATGCGTTAAAGGATATTAACCTGTCGCGAAACGATTTCTCGTTCTCGAATATATCGTTCGAGAAAAACATATTACAGTTCCTTGATTATAAACGATACAACTTTATTCAGAGAACTTTGATCTAGTTTTCGTAAAAGCACCTATGCCGGAAAGAACGTATGCTTGAATAAAAATCTGTTTAAAGAGTTGATTTTTTTGACTCTATCAGAATCGATGTAGCTTTTCGAAGATTCGAGCTGAAATACAAAACGCGTGGAGTTTTCATTTATATGTAGATGCCACGGAATCAGAGATACGCTTGTTCAAAAGCGACATATAAAATGCAAGAGGTCACTTTGCTCTTGAAAAAATTGAAAAAATTAAAATCTTTTATTAATAGCAACAATTTGCGCTTTAGATTCACATATGGAAAATAATGTAAAGTAAATATAATTATTATATAAGGAGCATTCAGCCATTCAAAGTGCCATCTACGCCACCTTATCTCGTGCCATTTTATTTTTCGTAGAAAACGCTTTCACACGTAAAAGTTATTTAACTGTTTTTTAGTTTAGTCCGAGAAATACGTTCGATGTGTTATAGCGCTCTAAATTTCTCGTGTTAAATATCCTCAAACGCAACGCAATTATTAATATTTATTTCCTGTAAAATGGTAGTTTTCGTTATGGTATATTTTGTACTTGAACCGCAAGATAATTATTTCCTAAATCATTCGTTTAATATTCAGTTGGTCTCTTCCTTGCTTTCCGGTGTTGTGCCAAATGTGGGCTATAACTGTATCTTCCTCGTCATCCCTAATGAATAACACGTCATAATTATTGGAATTTGAGCAACGCTCTCTCTCGTACGATTAATCTACATACGTAGTCAGATACTTGACATCCGAACAACTAGATAGACGTAACATAAATTCATCGTAGACGCAGTAAAATTTGCATTATCGTATTTGAGATACGCAAACATTGTTCGATCAAACTATAACCTGATCGATATCGTATCGTAGATATAATTACAAGTATACGTAACTTTTTGTTGATTAAAATCTGTAGCTAGATTTCATTCTATGGTAAGCGAGGAAGAGAATGCCATTTATTGGAGCATCGATAGAGAAACGTAAAGACATTGGTATTACTACTATTATAGTAAATAAAATAAGTACTAACCCGATCCAGGTTAAAACCTAAGGTTGTGCTGCGGAATATTTACACGCGGCATCACGTGACCGGGCACGAATTACCAGCATTCATCGCAGTAATCATAAATATGGGAACGACGCCGTTGGCAAATGTTCAAGGATATTGGTCAATGAGTGATATCATTTGCTTTTGCTTTTTTCCCCGATACATTTATCAAAGATCGGTTTACCCAAACTTTCTGAGTGCTTCGTTTCAAGACATGCTCGTATCGAACGTAATCTCTTTCTCTCTCTTTAGAAAATACGCTAAACAATAGTGTTATTTTGCCATTGTTCGTCGCTTGTCTCAAAGAGAGGAGAAGCAAAGAAAACGAGACAAGCAAAAAGATGACTGTCTAACGAGTGAAGATAGCAACTAAACTCTCATGTACGTACATATAAACGATAAACGATTAATCAGAGTACTGAACTTTGTCATTAGCTTCTACAAAGCCCTTTTGCTACAAGCAGTGCGTATAATAATAAACGATACTCGGAGGATGCCCCTCTCCCACTGGGTGAAAATGAAGCATCAGATCCACAAGACTAATAATACGTGGACATATATCACGGAAGACTGGACAATTCCGTTAGCACGGAGGTTGGAGCTCAACGAGGTGCGTTCTTAACGACTTATCGAAGCATACGAGGGATAAGCTCGGCTCAATGATCACTATGTGTAATCAGGTATGACGTTACACGATGCTTACACGGCCCCAAGAGCCCGAGTCTACTATTTTGTGCGCTAGTAGAACTGTGAAAATGCCTTTTTACGAAGCAACCGAGCATATGCGCCATCGTAGCTCGACCATACGTTGTCACGGCCCTATGGACCGAGTGAGACGTTGCACGGGTGAAATGTTTCGCCAACGAGACTCAAAGGATAGTTAACAGTTAACGGCCATGTGACCATACCGTCATCCTATCCCGCACCAATCGACCGCGATGTGTACCCTCGCACCCTTATCCTCTTTTTCTCGCCTCGTCCTTCTCTCTCTCTCTCTCTCTCTCTCTCTCTCTCTCTCTCTCTCTCTCTCTCTGCTCGCTTACTTCTGATTTGATTGTTTTATAGTAGGCGCCAATCCAAGATTCGTTCACCTATCACGATTTCTCGATAAACGTGAAACGTTGAAATCGGGACGAAATCTATATAGGTCGCGGACTGAAAGGATATCGTTATGGAGAAGATGCGTTATCTTTCAATTTATTTACATACACTGTAAATACTTGACGATCGGTTCATCGAGATACACGCATCGAGTACGTTCCATGCATGCACGTACCTAAGTATATAGTCTCTCAAAAATATCGTAATTATTGCAAACTAAAGAATTTTTACGCGTTTCTATGTATTTTTCCAACGACTAATTAATCGTATAATTTCACGTTTCGAAAACTAATCGATCTTAGACTTGAAAACTATTTAACTCGAGCGCTACGTTTACTTCGAAACGAGAGATTATTTGTTTGCCGTTGAACTTACGAATCGACCCTGCAAATAGTTATTAAGCCAAGTAAAACAAATGATCTTTCAAAATAATTGAGACAGACCATCGTTTTCAAGCGAAAGTAGGTTTAGTATATGTTTCGTACGTTCATCTTTTCTGTACCATTGTTCCAGAAACTTTCGACTATACAAGATCTACTTTCCATCGTATGTAAAACATTCGAAGGCAGAACAAAGATATATAGTAAATATGTCGAGCGAGATATAGGGAAAGAAAATACCGCTTAGAAAAACACTCGATGAAAACCACGAGACTCTGAATCTAAATGTAAAAGAGTCGACGATTTTAAGTCATCGTCTACGTTAGGAACGCGAGTGATTTATAATCACAAAATGATCGCGACATAATCGTAAAAGTACGCGTTAATATTACAAATCGTATATAACGTTACATTGCTTGAAAAATGTGCAGTAGCGTTTAAAACAAAATTTGTCTCGTGGTTTCTGTGCATAAGGTGTTGTTATCGATCGTGTCAACGGAATATGTAATCGTAGAACCACAAAAATTCGTTATTAACGTCCAGGCTGTCTAAATAAAAATATGACATTGAAAACTAAAATGCAAACGAGTACATAAAATACCAGTTTATAATAATTGATCGGCTTATGTGCCTTGGTTTATATCGTGTAATTGAGAAATTAGATCGTATAAAAGATGAAAGGGTAAATAAGTTAAACGTTTACGAAGAAAGCAAATTTTGGTCCTATATACATAGCTCTGAATTAATATGATTTTGCTCATCGATGCTTTTCATGGAAATGTAATTAACGTACATGAGAAAACAGAAATAAAAGTTTTACGCAATATCGTGCTTACGGTCGAATTAAAATAAAAACACCTGTGCTATCACAAGTGCTATTTAAAATAAATATGAATACTTCAACTTTGGTAAAATATTAAATACAAGTATCTCCATTCTTTCAATCATGTGTCTGTGCGCGCGCGTATATCGCTTAACGTAATATAAACCCATGCAAAATCCATTTCACTTTCTCTACGTTTTTTCTCCTTGAGACAAACGACGAATAATATTAGAACGAAAGCCTTTCATCCGAAAGGCTATTTCTCTCGCTGTTCGTTATGAATTATCGTTGTTATGAAATATCAACGAAGACATTGTCGCTTTCCGACCGCTCCCTTGATTCATTTTCCAATGAAAAATCACCGTCCTTGAATTTCAAGACTTGGAACATAATTTCTTTAAAATGCCAAATTTATATGCTCTCAGCGAGTTTCATGATCACGGACAAAGAAAAATGACTAACGAAATTCCAATAGTTTTGTCGCAAACTATGTATTCAACGTTCAACGTACGTACAACGATGACAAAAACTATTCACATATACATCCTTATTTTCCAATGAAGCGCTGTTACCGTGATACTTGGTCAAAAGTGTTTTCAATGTCGAGGAAAACAGGATTGCAAAAGGTTGCAATTACTATCAAACTGAGTTTTATACTGTGAAGTGCACTTTTATCGGTACAAAATAAGCACAACTTACGATTTACTGCTATTTCACACCGCATCTGTTTCATCTGTCATACTAACATAACCTCTCTATATAGAATGGAAGACACTATTCGTCGCGTCTTTGCTCTCGCTTATGTTTCTACGTTTTTCTAACTTTTCTCGCGGACTCGCGCCAACTTGTTCAATTTCGTACAAATTTGGTGACCGGATCTGCGCGAGCTTCAGTTACTTTTTCTATATTTTTGCGTGTTTTTCACGCCCGTGATTTCCCTCAACCCCCTCTGTCTTGTTACTTTCAAAGTTCCTTTCTTCACCGTCGCTCAGCCTGCAAAATGCATATGCAGTGTGTAGGTTCGCGCGAGCGCCTTTTCCTCCTGCTACGTTCTTTGCTTATTTATCCATCTCGAACGTTTCTATTTCCTTAACCCTATGGAACTTTGATTTTTATGATAGATTTAACGGTAAATTTAATAATAAAAAATATTTTTGAAATTTGAGTAGCATCGACGGATCGATAGACTGCAAAAAATACTTTCGAGTTTACGAAGCTTAAATTATTCTGTAGTAAAATAGAATTTTCTAAATAGAATTTTCGCCCTATTATCACGACGTAATATTAACGAGGACATATATACGTGCACTGGTTTCTAATTACATTTGTTTGAAGGATGGAATTAGAACAGTTAAGAACTAGGGCTACGATATTCGAATCGCTGCGAAATCATTTAAACGAAAAATAGAAAAAATCGATAATATTATTTAGAATCGTTTGACGTTCGAGCAACAAGTTCCTTAACCTACAAACCGGTTGGCAGCCTTGCTTGGACGAGCGTCAACAAATGTCGACGATACGTTACCGTCATACAATTCCAACGTACTGTTGCTCGTGACCGTCGTGTGACACTACGCGACGACCGAAAAGATTTTAAAGAAGGAATCGATAAACGATAAGCATGGGATATAGAACGCTGAGAAGCGGTAATCGGAGTTAACGGAGATTATGTTATCGATTATCGTATATCGATTCCGTAAATAGAATAAAGCGGCATCTAACGCGTTAGAGACGCAAAAACTTTCAGTTCTATCCGATGCACGAACGATAAATTTTTGTAGGCTGAACAACGCTACGCTTTTGCTTGCAAGGTGCATCGATTACAGAAAGATGATGCTCTAATGGTTACCTTAACGTGGATATTCTCGTCAGAACCATTTGTTAATTCATGCGAGGACACCTCATCGTAACTCTTATTCGCTCCGCTCAGTAAATTACTAAACGAATTATTTACGCCTCTGATGAAAGAGACTCACGATGCTCTCGATTAGTGCCCAGTCGAGCTTAACTACGCTCCCTTAGTAATCGTCGTCATGCAACCTTGTACGAGTGTCTTTAGCTTACACCCTATTTCTCGATCAGCCACGAATATACGTGCTTTCACACTGAAACATTTCCTCTGAAGCGAACCCTTCGAGTTAACGAGACTTTGCTTCTGCGCGTCGATTTTCCCTTGTTCCTTTGCCTCTTAAAATAACTTTCTCACCTTCCCCTACCTCTTCTCCTTTCCACTTGTGCCCAAACAGCTAATAATTATTTTCAATCTACTTCTGTTACTCCTACGTGTACCAATTTTAAAATTTAATAAAAAGGAGTTAATAAATGAGTCGACGTACCTATTCGTTGGTAACGTATCATTATCACATTCAGAAACATTATTTCACGTCAAAACATCTGTTACAAAGCATAGAATATTACAATTTGTTCTTAAAGACGTAGCATCAAATGCGAGAAGATCTCGAGATAGCAAAAGATTGCTGTTTATGTATCAAAATTGAAGTTTTGATGGCATTAATGCAGAGATTGAAATATCGATTATGATAAAAATTGAAAGTTTTATAATTTTTTAATCGTATAAGACATATTTTGTCTTATAGTTACTATCCAAACTCTAAGTTATTCGTCGTTTGGCTTCGATGGAAGCCAATCTATAAAGTATAAAATCAATTCATATATCATATGCAAAAATACTTGTTCTTAGCTTTTAAAACAAATCTATAATAAAACATGAAACCTCGTACAAAGTTCTTAAAAAAGTAGAAAGTCGATTAACTTAAGAAGATGAAACTTTATTAAATTTGGACTAGTAAAGATTAAAATTCTAATAAACTTTGACAAGTATAAGATCTGAAACTCTAACGTAATAGTTTGAAATCTAAAAATTAAGTACCTATGATTTCTGAACTATGCCAGACATCTGTATCTTGTAATTCCATATAAAGACTTATTGAAGCAAGCCTACTTTAATTTCAATAGAAGAATACAAATCAAATTTTCTAAAAAGTCTTACCTCTTAGTTGATAATATTTAAAAATTTAGAATAGAATCAATCAAAGTACAATATACTTCAAAGCTACTTACATTCTTGGCTTTTCAGCTTCCTTATCTGTAGGATATCTGTAACAAAACATAAAGTATTATAATTTGCTCTTGAAAGCACATTTTGTTGATTAAAGTATTTCGGATAGCAACAGGTGACATGCTATTAAATTTAGCAATGATAGAGTCTAATGTTCTAATAAACTCCAGTAAGTATAGAAATTGGAACTTTGATATAAACGTTCAAAATCTAAAAATTAAGAATTCAATGATCGATTTCTCATGCGTGTCAGACATTTTTATTTCAACATTGGCTATTAACGTTCGCAGACTTTACTCCAGTAGGAAAATATTTATAACTTTTCAAATGACCAATCATCTTTACTTTTTGATTAACACAAAATACAAGAAATTGAATAAATCGAAGTACAATGTACAAAACTACTTACATTTTTGAGCTCCTGGAAAGACTTTATCCTCTTGAGAGACGCACTGACTCTAATACTGAAAATGAACATTTAAGAAAAGAAACATAAGAAGGAGAAGAATAAAACACTGCGTTAACGCGACCGGTTATAAAATATAATCGACAAACAAGAACACTAATATTGCGTATAAATTCACTTGATAAGATTCTACGACTTTCGCATATTATTATTTACACAGTTCGATTTAATCAAAGCGATCGTGACTTGGAAACATCGAAATAAACTATAGTGTAAACACTGACTCTACCAACAGTATCGCTCGCGGTCACAAATATCCTTTGAAAATAAAACTGTTGGCGGGGGGGGGGGGGGGAAGGAAGTTGAAAGAAGAAAAATATTTTCATATTTTGCATCTCCTCCCTATCGAACTTATTCAAGAGAATACTGCTATTTTCCTACGCTTAAGAAACGATTATTGAGAAACTGGAATATATATTAAAGATATTAAATATAAATTATAACATATCTTTCGATATTGAATAAATGCTCGTGCATACCCTGAATGTATATAATACGATTATTTGCAAGAATCATACTCTGAACGTTCGTTATTATAGTATAGAACATGCACTCCGTTAACGTACTATATCACGCTTTATAAAATATTCGAAAATGTTTCCAAGAAATCTAAATTTCACAATTAAATATGCTTGAAGAACGACACTACGTGAAAGCGCGCGTGAAATCTTGTTTCGAAGCACCTAAGCGTCATTGCGCGCCACCTTTGTGGAAAATATATAAGTTGTGAAGTTGCAAACATATAACATTAACTGTAGTAAATTCACGTAATATAGCAAGATAAAGGCGGACATTCAGCGTGGAGAGAAATTCTGACAAATCAATCGTATACTTATTACGTAGGTATATTTGTAAATGTCCAGTATCTCAATTTTTAATTTCTATTTTAGAGTTTCAATTTTTACAGCAATGAAATTTTATTAGAAAATTTGAATTCTTACGATTACTATAATTTCAAGTTTGAATAGAATCTCATATTTCGTTAACTGAAACTTTTTGAACGATTATCACTGTGTTTTACAAAACAAATTATAATAATTTATGTTTTTATTAAAGGTTTTTCATCTTCTCACCCTGGAAAAGAACTGCAAAGGCCAATAATGTAAGTAAATATGTACATGATTTATATTTTCTACTTGATTTAATTTTATTACTTGTATTTTACGATAATTATCGTTAATTAAAAGGTAGAATCTGATTAAAAATTTAACAAGTTTGAACTTTTCATTTGGAATTGAAAATTGCATAGAAATCTCTGTTTAATGGATATAACCTTTAATCTTTCGTTATTTAAACTTTTCACATAAATAACACTGTTTTTATTAAAACATACGAAGATATTAGAGTCGAATTTTGTTCGTCCGAGAATGTATCAAATTTCATGGGCAAGTAAATAATACGCGATAGACAGATTTCAGAATCAAAACAATTCCTGAGCGATCCTTTGTGTTTTCAAAGACGTGCTTCGACGAAAAAATGGCTTGAGTAGATATTTCTACTAATATTTCATTTAGTTGATCGATATAAATGTTCCTTTCGTTAAAGTGTAGTAACATAATAATAAGTCATAAAATTAGTAAAGCAAAGTAAAGTATAAGGATTATTGAAATTCGATACGAAAAGAGACTACAAAATCAAAGAATATTATTCTAAGATTATAAATAAATTCTATTCTACGTGCCTAGATATTGCTTATTAGATACTGCTTGGATGAAAGAAAAGCAGTCGACATAATGATCATAGTTCGTAAGCTTAATAATAATTTCACAGCAACTGAAGTTGCATTGGTAGCGTTTCGTGCACGACGTATTTTCCGCAATGTGTGGAATTACATCGTTTTTGCTGTTCATCGTGATTTCGAAATACGTACTTATATATGTCACAAGTATGGATCTAATTATAATTTCCAATAACAATGCTATTAGATTACGACGATAGCATCTATTCTAATAATATTATTTCTTATAATATTAACTTGCCCTTTACGAACGTAATGGTATTACGTATAGTTGAAGAATTTATCAAATTGTTTCATTGATTTTCGTACAAGCATGGATTTGTATGAAAAATTTAAAAAATTGTCATTATATTTCTCGAAGTTTAGTCTACAGTTCTATTAAATTCTACGTTTAATTTTGTGTTAGAACGTACAAATTGGTATTGCAATTATATGATACGATAGTAAAATTTATCTTTAATTCCAACCATAAGTAACGTTCTAATTTTCTTCTACGAATCGCTAAAAGATCTATTAGCTACTTCCGTTGCGTTTATACGTTTAACAAATGATCTTTTTATAGCTGCTGGTTTTATCGCTTTTATTCTTTATTCCTTACTATTTAGTCTTTATTCTTTATTGAACCGCGAGTGTTCCAGACGTATCTCGTTTCATTCGATCAGTAGACTACTAACCATTCGGCTGAATCGCGGCTGTGTTCCCCGTATCGCTGAAATAAAGGATGTTTGGAATAGAAGGCGCCGCATCTGTTTCCTAAGTGCTCCTGAAGGAATTTCAAGAGTGCGGTGGAAAAAGATATTCTCCATCGGTAACATTAAAAAGAGTCCTGAATGCGAACAATCCATCGTACATTTTTATCGTAGAATTTATCGCAGATTTATTTTTCCATACAGATTGCGTCGTCTATTCTTCTTTTCTCTTTCCAAGGGTATTTTACTTTTTGACCGCGCCATCAATAACGAACAATCTCGTATATCTATAACCACATTTATTATGAGCTTCGATTAATTATTCTACTGAAATTGGAGCGACACGAATTGCTATCACACTTCGTTATTCGTTTCTTTTTTCATTGAGCCATATGTTTCCGCGCTTTAATCTTTTACAGAGGGATAGCAGTGTCACGTAAATCAGCCAGAGTCCTCTTATCCTAGCTCGACGTGTGAGAACCGACGCAACGCGAGGCTGAGGGTTATCGGATCAGTATCTATAGCACTCACAGAGAGTACAGCTAAATGTTAGAAAAAGGAAACTAGATGCTATCACGCTTACAATTAGTAAATTTTCTGCATCTAGAATTCTATACCATTATCGTCGACCAAAACCAATCTGATAATCGACACAGAAACTACAAAATATCTAGCGCGAGTGTACATATATGTATTTCATGGATATCGCAAAAATATTTAAACGGTCAATTATCCACTGTATTCAAAGGCCTCGATATGCCTACACGTGAAACCATCCTTAAAACACTTGCATATTATAATTTTCAATTATAATTGCTATCAATGCTGCATAGTAGTTTTGTACTAGATATACGATTGCGATAAACGTTTTACAGCTTTTATATGCGTTGTTGTATTTAAACTTGATAGATATAGTGATTCAATATTAACACGAATGAGCATATTATACCTACACATGTATAGATTTCAGTGGTAAGCATGTATTCAAATATCCACTGTATATTCCGATCGTGTAAATCTATGTTCCTTATCCACGATATATTTTATTTTACGTATTTGAAAGAGAATGACCATTTCTAAACACGTATGTGTTATATTAAGATTTCCTTTGCGAGAAATTGAAATTACCGTCTTTAACGCATATTTCAGCGAAGCATAAATTTTGTATTTCATCCTTAGCGAAAAGATACCAAGCAAAGAATGACATTTTCGGTATAGGATGACCTGACAAGCATGCTGAAAAAGTTCATTGATATACTTTAGGAACAGCCAATGTTGCCTTAAAATAGTTTATTGATTATAAGTATCAAACAACCTTTCCCGAATGTATAAGAATCCTTATCGAAACTTTAAAGCCATTTTGCTTTCGAAACTACAGTTTTTAAGTTTGTGGAAACGATATTTTAGAAACTGATAAGGCCTTTGCTTTGAGCTTCAAAAGTTTATAAAAATGCGAGTTTATTCGCTGCTTCAGCAATGATTACAATAGTATGTACAATAATTTTTAGTCGTATTAACATAATTTTCCTCGGTTTAATCCGATTTAAGTTTAAAATCATATCGCTTAATTAATTTGCTTGCAGATAATTTAATTATCGACATCAATGTGTGGCCAGGGAAGCAATTTCTTTAATTTGTTGAATAATCTCTTTAAATATATCAAAAATTATTTGCTATACTTATTTCGAAATGTTGTAGAGTGTAAAAGAATTCGTTAAATGGTGTTTCTCTTCCATTTTACAACGTGCATCTTCATTATCTGCTCAGAAAGTAAGGTTTTCCTCGTATCAGCAAACCAATACGTATTTTCATAGCCAACATTAGTAAAAATTATTTTAGGTATCGTTCCCAGAATATAAATCTATTAAAAGATCAATTTAGCCGAAGCACTACTCCTCGCTATCTTTTATTAACTTTTGCGTGCTATGACTATTATGCTATGACCATTGTACTGCACTGTACGATATACATGTAATAGCATTTAATACGTAGGATACGTAGATGGATAGATAGATAGATGTGATACGTAAAGAGGAAATGCGTATGAGCTAAATCCTTCCTACTCTTAACGTATTTACTTTCAAGGTTTAATACCTTTTCACTAAAAGCATTTCCTAGATCCCTTGTAATCCTGCTTCTTGGAAACCGAAATGAGAGCGGACATGAAATGTTATTACGAACAACGTGTAACGTGCTTGATAGAAAATTAATGATCAAACTAAATTAAGGCAAGAAAACACCTAAACGCTGATCGACGCGCATAAGTCAAAGTATTAGGTTGCGTTTAACGAATACTTTAATCGATAATTGAAAATATGTTGATGAAAAGGATATAATACATGTGGGACTCTTGTCGCACGATTCACTTTTACACAATTACATCTTTGCACGGTTTCTTTTAACACGATTTATTTACTTTTGCCGCTGTTTTGGTCACTGTTACGCGATTCTCGACCAATTGAAAATCGTGACAACGACTCGAATATTCAAACTAAATAAATATCTCTGGGAAAAAGATAACGTTTCAGTTTCACTTAAAATACAGAAGCTTGCGACAGAGGTTCGGGATTATAACGATAGGTTACAGAAGGACGTAAGATATTTTTGACTGCCAATTAACCAACTGTGATGTGGGATTTCCGCAACCACAGCCAATTAGGTCAATGAGGGGAATCAAAGGAAAATGCCCTAACCGATGATAGATACTGGCATTACGTGCAGCCATACTGTGACGCAACCGTGGTGACTGGAGTATCCACTTTTTCTTTTATCCATTTCGACGCATAATCAGAAATTTTACGCTTGTTCCATAGAATCGTGCGTGCATAAGTAAACGATTCAAATAAAAAATGATCTTCCTACTTTATTATAATTATAGTACAATGTAAAAACATAATATACTAAAAGAGAATACAGTTCGTACAGAATTATCATCCAACGTACGTTCCGTAGCCATTAGTCATATTCGCGAGCATTTCTTCATCGTATTTACAACCTGATCTTACATTGTAGTCTTACATTGAAACTTCGCCTTCAAAGTTTGGTTATTAGAAGCTGTAGGTGCCTAAGTGGGATGAAACAGGGTTAAAAGCGACAAACTAAATATTCCAAAATGCATTATAGCCGTTGATGCAAACTTACGCGTATAACGAATAATTGCGATCGAACAATTACACATTCGTATTTTAACGAGCTAAATACGCGATAAATGTGTAACGAACTAATTGGCCGAAAGGCGCAACTTTTAAAAAATTTAACAACGTTTGACTTTCACGAATTATCGTGAACTTGGAAACTGAGCAAAGAATATCCGCGATACTTTATTTTATTAATTTTATTTGAAAGTCGATTTTTCAGAGAACCGAACCCAGAAAATTAACCTTGGATTAGAAAGCTTGTTCCACGCTTTTGTTTCATTCTTGCCTATTTGCGTTATATAATATTTGCGGTCACACTCTATATAAATAGAGCTCCGTCAAATCGAAACGTCAACTTCGTTCCCGGCGATAGAGTAGTCAAGTTGCCTGACACGAGTGCAAGCAATTTAAATCGGAGTAACTTGAAATCTCTTTACCAACGTGGAATTGTTATTTATTTGAAATATCCTCTCGTATCTCGATGCTTATCCGTAATGGTCGAGACGTTTGATTCCAAATATATAATTCGAAACATTTTACTGCTATGGATCTGTTATTTTACTTGACTGGAAATATGTTCTCGATTTACAGACAAAGTTGAGATTTGTTAGGTTTTTATACAAGTAACGCGGCGGAATGTGAATTTGATTTACAGGAAGACAAATAAGGTCCGATTAATTCTGTTTGTTCTAAGGTATTCTTTCTTCTACACTTGCCTCGATCGCACTCCATAAACCATAAACCATAAACCATAAACCACCATAGACCGCCAAAGCGAAAACTTTGGTCGAAGCGAGAGACTCTCGTTACGTACGCGTATATGTACACACGTACCATACATATGTACACGCTGTTTATTTTCCAAAACCACGATTCAACCAGGTTCCTTCGGCTGTTCCTTAACTCGAAGGGAATACGTAGTTTCCGAGTAATATAACGTTATTTCCAATTCCGCGCTTACCGATACCGATGTCCTAAACTAACACGACGTTTTCCAACTTTATATTCGATCAAATTCCTTATATTTCATCTTTCCATTATATTCGTAATTATAATTACAATTCTACGTACAAACGTAGCTATTTTTCTTTTATTCTCCGTCGGATATGTTGTTGAAACGAGGCTACGCAAATTCAAACAACTCGAATTAAAGCGACTAAACCAATCTGGTTTCTCTCAAGAGCGAAATCCTATACGTAAAATCCTTATCCTGTACTTTTATTCTAACAGAAGTAACATAAAACTTGGCCATAATTTCACCGCAACTCTATTTGACGCTGTTGATGAATCTTGGTAATAGACGATAAGGAAACATATCGGGAAATACGTGTGAATGAGCGTAAAAAAGAAAGTTGAAATAAATTGCGAAAAGCAACATTTTCTTTGGTACGTTGAAACAAGGTTTACATACGTATCATTTAGTTATAACACGATACAGAATTATTTATTTAATATGAATAAAAGTAAGATTCTAAAATTTTAGCACGTAGTTTTATGGGCATTTCATGGGCAAAAATCAGCGTACTAATACTTTCACGTATAGGGTTAGGCAATAAGAATTTAAAAATGTATGTGACACGTATGTTTATATATCAAAGATACGGTTTTACATACGCGACAAATGTAGACTAAGAGCAAAGTTTTACTACGCTGTGTCGTTCATAGGAACACAAGTATAATACAAAGATCGATAATATCGAGTCATGCGTTAATATAACATGTACTTACTTACTGTATTGAGAAAAAATCTGGATAAAATGTCTGGATAAAGTATAAGTTTATCGCGATATGGACGTGGTGAAAAATAACCTTTACGAAGAATTCCTATGCATGTGAGAAAAAACTGAGGGATACGGTGGCAGGATGGGTAAGAGAAAAACAAAGGGATAAAGAGGTCATATGCTCTGCGAGGTGTAGTTGGAAAGGCGACCAGCCGTGCAGATCGAGCCACAGGATGTGAAGCCCATCAGGGTTTATTGAGTGTAAAGAATAAAGAGACAAAACAAAGAGGAAAAAGGGCACTGTGCGTTTCCAGGAAAAATGAAATTTTATCAAAAAGCAACTTTAAATATAGAATATTGGAATTGCGTTTAGTTATTGGGTATAACGAATAAGGCGTATATGTGTGCGTTGGTCGTCGTACCGCGTATCCATTTGAGAGCAACTTTGAGAATTTTTATTCTCGGATAGGCGCTAGAAAGCTTACCAAGCGCGTACTATCCGATCAGAGCTCTCAAAACCATGTAAGCACGGGATTCGTATAAATTTAATGGATCCTATCGAGATCTCCATTGCAGAAGCAGAAGGGTTTCCGTTTTAGACAGACCGAATAAACGGGAAAAATCAAAGGAACGTACACGCGTATCCGTTAGCAATGAAATTTTATTATCAACAAAACCTTTCTTTACAGCCGATATCCGCTCCACAAAGAATAGATACGTACGACGAGAAAGGTTCGATGATCTTTCGCATAATCGTATAATCGAAACGTATCTTTGTCCTTTCTTCTTTCCAACAATAAATACGAAACATACACGTTGAAAATATATACGAAGCGTATGAAAGGACTACACAAGTAATCGCAAATGTGACCAAACACGTTGCACGCGTGCTAATTTGAAAGGAAATACGTAATATTCATCAGAGAGGTAGACATTAAATGAGATTTGTAAAACAGGCTATGATCTAATGTTCGTTAGAACGGAAATTGTTAACAGACGCGCATGTGATTTCCGCAGGTACATGTATATCACATTAATTTGCTACTATTTCAAATTTGCCGAGTGTCTAGAGAATCGTCGAATTTGTAAAAATGTAGGTACAACGATACGATATCAAACCGAAATACGACTAACGATACTATAAAACCGGCAAAGACCCATCGTTATCATAGAAATTTATCAATGGGTGAGGAAAGAAGAATATTTCAAAAGTAAGAATAGCGTTCATTTTTATTCCCACAATCAGGAACGTATAAAATACAAATATAAATACGCAATACATACTTGGTAATTGTATCGAACAAAGAAACCTATGACGATATCAAATCAAGAGAACCGTCGAAAGCGCGCGGATTCAATATTTTTAACAGGAAAATTTTGAGAAACAACGGAATATTATGAACGTAATGCTACATCCAATTACTTTTTTTCAGTTTTACGTCGATAATAGTCGAAGAAATATCGAAATAAACGTTTACTTGGAAAATAATCATAAGGGAAAATTAACGATTAAATGCAACGATTAACCTGCCGTAACCCTGGCGATTATAATAGTGTGGCATATTAGTCGTGGCACGCTAAGTTTTCGTTTCCGATAGGGCAAAATGAGAGTACGTTTTTCATATACGTAGTACTGTTTGCAATTTCCTAGAAATTTCAAATATCAATATTACATTAAACGTCGTTACGATGTACCGTTAGATTTCTTTACACGTAGCATTTTATTATAATCGTACAAGTTACTATTTACAAATTATGACGCTATCTAGTCTCACAATGTGCGATCACTTTGACAATTATTTTCTATAAATAGCGAATTCTAACATTATCGTCGCAGAATGAAGATATTTACATAGCGATGCGTGAAAATAATAACCGATAAAATACGTCGAAATTATACGCTATCGTGTCGTATAGCGCGAACATAGATCAGTAAGTTAAGAATAGTGTACGATCGTCAGTTTACAGCGGGTGCTGTCCACGGTGTTCTTCTTCTTCGCTATGCTAACCTCGTAATAGTTTTCTCTTCTACGTATACGAAGACTACAGGTGAAAATACGATAAGTCGCATTTCCCGCCTCTGATAGAAGAACAGTTTTAAAATTCGATACGTTGTCGATCAATTCCGTAACAAAATTATCTTTGCGTTTAATTTTGGGAATACGTATTTACGCATATGTTTTCTCACCGTCTCGGCGAACGTTGGTTACGCAAACTAGTATTAATTAAGTTAAAGTAACGCAACTACTAAACTAATATCGATCGTTTCTTACCAAACATCCTGGATATCTTCGATACCCATTTTCCATAGGCTTGTATTTCCGAATCGATCAGGTTATTCCCTTTTTCGACTGTTTCGTGTCAAGATACTTCTTCTTAATCGTAAAGCCGCGTAAAAGTGTTTTTCAATTATGATCAAACGCGATCCAGCCCTTTAGAGGTTCTGTAAACAACCGATTGTTCGAGATAAAAATTCCACGGGATAAAAACGGTACGCGCTATTTTGCGCTGCATTATTCGATAAATAAGACGAAATATCGGTATTACTTGTAAAACTCGGATAGCACTGATCTATAACGTAATGTATGTACGTATGTATATAACATTAATATAAGCACGTATTTCAAATATAACGAAACGGCAATTCACGCACGTACTTGCTTTGTGAAAAACGAAAAGGTGCAGCTGATTCCGTTATAGTTTTTCTCTTCAATTTCCTAGCGCTTTGTCACGCTACGATACGCTATTCTAATTTTGTACGTCAACAAATGGAAGAAAGATTCGCTCGAAAGCAAAAGAAGAAAGTTTTCCCTATTCTATTGCGTTTTATGTATTATTTTCGGCCGCTAATTCTTACACGCTAAATCTCTATAATCAAAATATGTGGTTTAAATATGGCGTACACCAGCACCGATTATTACAAACAGCACCAATAATCAATAAGTAGTAAACAATCGATAAAGCACATATCACGATTTTCAAAGTACGCTTAGAATTCCATGGTTACTATTCAAATTTCTATATTTCCTAATACTTATATGCTGTCAGCTTTCCATCTGTAACGTCAGTTTTTATCGGGAAATTTCTACGATTCTATGGATTATTTCACGAAATTTTCATGTGCCGCGCTAACAAATATCAAAGCTTAATAATTTTATCTAAACGGTCGCGTATAACCGACTTAGCTGTTAAACTAATCGTTAAATCGATATATTATATGCAGTTAAATAAAGTTAAAATATTGAACATACACATGTAACATGGTATATTTAAATAATTGGCAAAGAAACAACGATAACTAACGTAAACGTCGACGAAGGAATAAATGACTTAATTGGTCAGATTTTTACTTGAATCTTGATTCGACATCGATATCTTTCAAATCTGAATTTTTCACCGTAGGTACTTGTAAAATATATGTACATATATAGGTATTTTATAGAAAATATCGTCAACGTCGAAGCGAAATAATCGTCTACGCGGGTGTACTCGTCGGTACTTCGTTACGCGTAATAGAATCAAAGCTTTTTCGAAAATAATTGGCGCCGTGTTTCCAAATACACGCGTATATTTTTCGCTGTAAAACGTAGTCGAACAATGGTACTACTCACTTTCGTTCGAGTTCGTAACATATAATTTCCAAATGAATTTGCTAATGGCTTGAAAAAATAAAGCGAAAGTTTAAATAATAAAATATCGCTAACTAAATATCGCGTGTCCGCACGCGAACACGTATTCTCGAAACGATCAGTCGCGTAATCGGAGGCTTTCGTTCGATTTTGATCTCTGTCGGGTTCGATCGATAAGTTGTTACTTAATTATACGATTATCTAGCTTGGTTGTGCGCACTCTGAAAGATCGACATTACGTAGGAACCGATTAGAAGCTGTGGCAAAATCCACCATGAAGTAATCCGCTTGTAGTACAGTTTTACGCGTGCATTCCATATCGTATTTGCGTTCGTGCAACATTCCTATACTACAGAAACAACATTTCCTCGTATCGATTTCCTTTTCAGCCAACAAGAACGCTTCGAACTAAAACAACCGAACGTTTTGTATTTTTTAACTATGCGTTTTGAGCTGTGCTAATCTTACGAGTAAGTTCTGTATATCCTCGCTGATTCGTCCGCATTTTCAACTTACATTTACCGTTACTTTACGGTAGATATATGACATTAGCGTCTACCGTACGATCGAAACAAATAATAAACAGGTAAAAGTTGATAAACGGATAAATTAGTCGCGTCAGACTTTATCTTTTCACTGTACTTTAACCCTAACCTTCTTCGCAATCATGCGTTCGATGTACACGAATACTTTTACAGTTTTAACAATATTTCATCGCATTTTTTGTTATCAACGTGCTAATCTCGACCAACTTGTCAGCTTTTCTTTTACCGAACATCGAGGACTACGTACACCCGAAAGTTAACTATCGTTGATAAAAAGCACACGATTCGTAGAACATAGAACTCTGCAACGTGCATAAAAATAGAAATAATTTATCTACGATCGTTTGGTTTACAACCCCGTGCTATCGATACAAGTTTTAACGACAACGAGTGGGAAATTAATCGCTCGATCGAAATATCGCGACCTCGACTCTGAACGAACGGTTAGATAACGAGCAAAAAGGATAAACCGAATAACATGACAATTCGTGTTTTGTCACGTATGCGAATATATACCGGTGTAAGATGGAAATCTTTAGCTGATACACCATCGTTTCGATATCCGTGCAACCGTGTTTTGTACGAGAACGGAAGCGAAAAGTGACACTTTCTCGCACAATATGTGTACCTCTTCGTGCTCGCGCAACAACGAGATTCGTTTCAATAATCGTACTTGTCGTTCGCGAAACGTTACATCGCGTAATAGCTGTTTACAATCTGTTTTCAACCGATAGTTAACGTTTAATTATTATTTATTGATCGACCGATATGTGCTTGATAGGAAATTAATCGTATTTACAGTGAAATCGAAATTACAAGCGATCAAGTTGATTCAAATGCGATTCTTCTTCTGTTCAAATAAAATTCGTAGAAACATATCGAGAAACGTATAATATCTTTTCCAATTTTCTTCTATCTTTCTACCTTGATCTCTAAAACGATATCGCATTTTACAAATTATCGTAGTTTACGAAAATATTCGAACGATACTACGAAAAGTACAATTTGTAAAAAGTTGCTCGACGTAAATAAAACGTCGATAAAACATAAAATACAAGAAATTATCAAACTAGGAAGTTTGGTATTCTATAAATAGTATCCTTTCGTGCAACGCACAAAAATGTATCTACGCGTTTTCGCATCGGTAAACAACGAAACTGCTAAAACTTCTTCGCGAATATTTGCGTTATCAAAATAGTGTTTTGCAAATTAACAAATCTTGCAGATCGTGATCGGTACATTCGATATTTGAAATTGTTATTCAGCACCGATAATAATTATATCGATACCAAATTTTATTCGTCGCGATAGTAATTACCATGGAAAGAAACGTATTCGAAACGTACACGTTTGAACGAAATATAATGTAAAGGAATCGAACAAACCGGTACGTTCTCTACAGAAAGTTGAGCGTGTTTAAAGAAACGTGTGTAAGTTAGAAAAAAAAATCGATATAGATATTCGTGCCTTTAATTATAATTATTATCGTGCAACGAATAAAGTTTGTTCGTGAAATAGTCGTAATGGTTGGAAAATTATCATGTACCTATAATTAATGGATAGAGCACGCAACGATTCGTTCGACGAACAACTATTTAAACAGCTATATAAATTAACTTAATGTTACATTAATTAAATTCAAAGTAAGTTATAATAGGACTCGTTTGAACAGGTACACGTTGCGTACGTAGCGACGAGAATGACTCGAAAAAGTTTCTCGATAAGGTCACGCTTGACTAGATCTTGCAAAAGTCTTGCATACTTGAGGGCATATTTTACAAATAACGACTGTACACGTATAACGTATCGAGTACGCATCGACGTTGAACGTGAATCGAAAATGATCGTTACCTACGACGTTACCTAGTTGGTAACGTCGAACGACGAACGTTACCCGTTACCGATATTCAGTAGGACTCGCGTATAGAATCTGATTAACAGCGTACGTATCTTACGGTATGCGAACGTCGACGAAAAGATCTTCTCAACGGCTATTTCTTTTCCTTACGCGATTCGCACGATGGTTCGATGAACAAGAGGTGGAAATCTTTAGAGAATACGACACAAGTGTAACCTGTTAAATGATCGATCACGCTAGATTACAGTTGTCGAACATCGATTTGCCTAACACGATACTTATCCGTGTAGGTTCGAATTTAATAAATTCCATACTGCAAACTAATGTAAATAGCTGTATACGTATGATACAAAGGGTAAACGATGTTCAGCTATGTGCAAACATTTTCTTACATTTACTACACGTATATCAATTCCGCTCGTAAACTTCAATAATCTCAGAACTTGCGAAACTATTTTTTCATACGATTACGTCGTATGATCGCGGTCGCGCTTTAAAGTTTGAGAATATTCCAACAAATTATTATCCTGGTCGTAACACATTGACTTTGATATTTATCCAAACTACTTCTATCTATCAACAAGTACGATCGTAAACATCACACCTTGAAAGACTTAATCTAGAGTTAATTTACAGATAATTCGTTCCACTATCGTTCGCTATCTTCGTACGCGCTATGTAGATCATAGAAATGCACATACACAAAATACTACGGAGAACACGACAATGAAATTATCCATTAAACGTACTTTGAACGACGATCTAACCCATATCGACGAAACGCGCGATGATACATCTTTGTCGCCATTTATACGATTTTATATTATACTCGCGTGTATTTGTACGACTTTGGGTTATACAATTGTAAATCCCCATATTCAACTTTTCCGACTTTAAAGTTAAATTTTCATACCGAGACAAACGTTTTTCGTACGTACGCGATAAGTTGACAAACTAATAAAGCAAATTTCCTAAAACAAGGAGTCCCTAGGTTCGACAGATTTACGCATATACCTATGATAGATACGTAACAACGTGTATTTATAAAAGGCATCCGTAGGTATCTATTAGCGAGAAAATGTGTGCAACAAAAAGATTTTAAAGCAACAGATTTTCGTAGCTACCTTGTGGCGTAGATAACGAACGTATAATCCGCATTCGAACCCACATGAATATTTATCCGAATACCGGGATAAAGATAAAATCGATATTGTGTCGTTACGAGGAACATTTAAAATTATATTAACCTGCGCGTCATCGTCGAGCTTTGTATCGTCGTACAGATTTCGCATTTTCCATCTGTTAAGCGTAATGATATAATCCGACGTGTCCGTTGAGCGTGAACTGCGAATAAGTATTGCTCTCTTTCATTTTCAGAAGAACAATTGCCATCTTGTTACGCTTTATTTACATATATATATATATATATATTTTTATATATTTATATATATATATATGTATATTTAGAAGAAATTAATTGCAAAAGTAACTTCGTGCAATCATTATACGTACATTTCGTAACTGCTTTGCTACGAAAATTAAATTAACTTCAAAACAGTTTTCCTCTTATTTCGATTCTTGCAAACAATTATAATTTACTTCCCAATTCTTTCATCGTTATATCGTTGAAATTTCAAAGATAAAAACAGCAGATTGTTAATAGTTATTGTATGTTATACGAAGAATACAGTCAAAGTAAAGTTACTTTTTGCGTTTTAACGAAATACGCCTTCGTGCTATTAAAGGCGAGTTTAGACACGGATTCAATGAGACGTATAGTTGACAACTATACAATTTGCATGTATATAATTTACATGTGCTTTGCGAATCGACAAACGCGTAGATTTCTTGAAATTTGAATCAAGAACGCGTAGCGTATAGTCGGTATTTTTTCAAATACATTATTAATTTTCCACTAACTACGTCGATATTCGTAATTTATTAATAATCGTATAAAACATTGTCTCGTCAAATTACCACGATCGTGGTAATACGCTTTACGAAAATAACGTTTTACAAACGTCTAATTTGAATATGAAATTTTCAAAACAATTCACAAAAGACTAGAACGAGAGTCTTACGTGTACCTATACGAATTTCGAAGGAACGTTCGAAAAATTGTCATCGTCGGTAAGCGATATGCCGAAGCAATTTACTCTGTGCGTAACTAATTTGGTAATCGATATAGTTAAAGAAGTTCCAAGATCGATGGTGATAAATTTCGAAAGAAGAGATTTTTTCCTAATAGAAATTGCGATAAATATTCGAGGAAAAGAGTTTTTATTTTTTTAGCTTATCTCGTGAAACGAATTAACCGTCCCCGACGAAGTGATCGACCGGAGTCGAGTCTCGGATCGTTACTGTCGCTAAAAAAGAAAGAACACCAGCGTTTTATAGTCACCGTAAAAACACGAGTAACCGTATCTCTAAAGCGGGGAATCGGTTGTCGATCGTTGCACGTAAAAGTCCGTGTTGCTCGTCGAAAAATACAAATTCGGTCTTTGCGTTTCATCAAATTCGTAGTCGGCAGTCTTTTTATCGATTAACGGACTAACCAGACGTCGGGTCACGTCGGCGTCGTTTCAATTTCAACTCGAACGTCTCGTTAACGTCGGATTCCTCGGAATCCATGGGTAGATTTTCTTTTTTTTTTTTTTTTTTTGAGCATCGCAACCGCAACCGCAACCGCAACCGCAACAAATTCGTTACACGATCAAAGATGAGTGACGGAACGAATCGTTCTCGAACAAACTGCTTCGTAGCGATAAAACTTTCCACGTGGCCTTTGTAAATCCAGTCGATTCTCGCATATGGACATTCAGACGCACCGCGTCCCTTCACGTAAATTAACGGAACTTTGCGAAGAACGTTTCAAGTGTTTTTCAAGTTTCCTGCACGAACCGAATCGTGTTCACGCCACGAAGTCGTCGTGCATATTCCATCGCCTCTCCACCATTCGTTCACGTCCTTGTAAAATTTTGGCGGCCGGTCGTCGTGCAACATGGCGCAAACACGGCACCAAAAGTACGTGTTGATAAACTCGCCGGTACCTTTCCAGCGAAAGTACGAATTGTACAATTCGTCGTCTCGGTCCAAACGATGAAGATACTCGGCGAGCTCTTTCGGTGACTCGAACTCATCCACGTGAATGTACGAGCGGTAAGGAGCGCTGCGAGCGTAGTCCGTTGGATGCGCACCCATTACAATCGGCAGAACGTTGTGTCTGAATAAAAAGCAGAAATTTGTTTCAATAACGTGGCAAAATTGGACGAAATTTGACGAACATCGCATGGCATTTGCTTTATGGAAACGGTAGGTTCTTCAAATAGACCAAAAAGCAAATAGACCAAAAGCGTTTTCCATTTGATTAAAAGTTTTATATCGATCGTTCTAGAGAGTAGTACGTATCGCGATAAATCACCAACGTCGAAACATCTACGATATAATAACGCGAACAATGCATCAACGATACAAACCTAATTGATAGTGTAACATGTACCTATCGTATACGTATGTATATACTTCGTATAAAACATTGCAAGAAAGCATTGGTCTTTGGCAAGAGTAACTTGTTATTCTCGGTTTTATTCCAAAATCTCGGTGAAGATAACACTTGAACATAGTAGGGCAGGAGGGAATCTTGAGGACCTCTACATACATCAAAGTGCACTAAATAAGGGTGGGTAAGTAAGGTAACAACCGAGCGTGAAGCACACTTTAGCAATTATGGCAACAACCCAACGAAATTTTTCAAGTGGCACTCCAAACCTCGCGTATACCTTCGCGTACGTATTTCATAAAAGATGGCGCGTTATGCTAAAAAATTCATGGAATCGATAAATCACTGTTTGTATCGCGGCTTCAAACGGTATTTGTAATTCGCGTAACTTTGATCGCGAGTACAAGCGTAAATTAAAATATGTCATACCCGAGACCGTTGACGAAGAACTTTTCCGTAATATAATCCTTGCAGTTGGAATTCTCGAAAGCCAGATAAAATTTGTAGTCTTCGTCGAGCATATCGAAGCACGCTTGAGATTGCGAGCGTGGGCATCGCAAGGAGCCGCAAGTCCCATAGATGTCCACTTGGATGTATTTCGAAAGCTCTTTCGCGTAATGCATACGTTGATTTCGTGGATGACAATTAGAAACGAACCATGCTACCTGAAGCAACATTATCCATATCGTATGTATTATTCGATATACTTTGAATATTAAACTTTCTAGAAATTGTTATTATTCGATTTATTCTTCTATTGAAATTCGTGGGATATTCGAAAGGACGAAAACAATGGTTACAGCGATAACCGATGGGCACGGTGGATTTTAACGTAAAGCATCATTGTACGAGTAACATTTTTCGAACTTTCGTAAGAAGCAACTTGACTAAAACGATTTCGATATCAAAAAGATAGGCGATTTAATCAAAAGTTTGATTATTTTTCATGGCCCTTTAAGAAACTGTTTCAAGCATCTGGTAAATATAATTAACAAACGACTGTGAAATAAATAAGATAAGGACGTTGTTACCTTTTTAGTCTTGTTGGCTGCGTAATTAAAAGTCTGCGGTATTTGCGTGACACTAGAGTCGTAATATTGCCATCTTTCATAGGGCGCGACTATGTCGCTGTCACGACGATAAGTTGCCGTCCAATTGATGACAGCGTTCTTCACGCTCTGCGTGTGATAAGGGCACTCTAAAAAATACAGCATCCACACCTGCTGAAAATCGTATTAGTCTCATTCGACGTGTATAATTAAATTCTGCATGACATGGTATGACAGCGCAAACGCTGAAAATTTTTTCGCGACTCGCGCAAAACGCATTGCCAAATTTAAACATTTCACGATCGCAAGCAATAGCGTTTACTCGATTAAAAACCATCGAATACGCGTGTAAGTAAACATACAAAGAGTTTTGATTTCTCTTAAAAACCCGAAGAAACGAATTTCTTGAAACAAGAAATACGACGATACGAACGACGATACGATATATAACGAAAGAACGCGAGTCCTTAGTTGGAAAGACGTTTTTTTTTTTTTTCTTTTTAATTCGTATCGTTTTAAGCATAACTAAAGAAAGAGAACTCAAATGGAAACTTATTTTACTCGTTACACATATATCGTAACCAGCGCTCTACCTTGGAATCTAAATACTCTATACTATATGTATGTACGTATGTACGTAATATACATATATTTGCATATTCTATGCATTCTGTGGACTTTTTTGTACCTTTAAATCTCGCATAAACGCATAAAAAACTACGATCTAGCTATTACGCGATATAAACGTTGATCGCGCTAAATCATAGAAACGACGATCTTTCCGTACGTTACTTTGCTCGTTGTTGTTACTTTACGTATCACTTTTAGTAAAGATAGAAGAAAATTTGAATTTCGTACTTGACTTGCAGATCTTCTTCCCACGTGCGTTATGTAGTCTTTAAATAAGATTAAATCAGCATCTTCGGCGTTATCTCTGACGATGGTACAAGTATTTACTGGACATCGATGCTGAAGAAATATGTCAGGACCGACTTTTGCCTCGGGCATACCATGTGGAACCATTATCTTTTTCAATGGACGATCGACACCAGTTTTATTATAATCAGTCGGTACATACATCAACTGCAAATAATTAATTCAAAAAATAGTTAATTCCATTACACATCACAGAAAGCGAGAGAGAGAGAGAGAGATAAAAAAAACAGCTAATTAAAGAACAAAACACGTATATACTAGTTGCACGTGGAATGAAATGGTACGAATAGTTTCGATAAACTGTATCGGATAAAATTAGTTGAAACGAGAGAGAAAGATATTTAGGAAACGTATAATAAACGAAAAAGTTATCTGGCACAGGTATTACGCGTGCTTCTCCGGACGAGATACGTTAAAAAGACAACGGACAGCAACGCGATAGAAATATATTAATAAAAATAACAGTAACAGAGGAAAAGAATTATAATCGTGTAAAATTCATAATTGTGTACAATGCCTTTTTTAGAACGCTGCCCTATATACTCGTATAATAGACTGCACTGTGCCGCAGGCGTAGAAGAAAGGGTGAAAGACAAAGTATGTACCGCTACTACATGGCTATGCGCAATTTGAAAGAGAAGGTGGAACACAATGTTCCTATTTTCGTTTAGTAAAGTACGCTATAGACTGCTGTACGACAAAGTCGTAAATAGGCAATTCGTTTCAAACTGCAAATTACAGTGCAGCTACTTGTTCCAAGGAAAAAGACGACGCTCTACGATAAATTCTTGTTTCGAGTAGCAAATATTTAATATCGAATCCAATTACTCGATTACTTTTATCACCGTTCGAACAATATCGATTACGACGTATGAAACTTTCCACTGACAATTTCCCTCGCGAGAATATCAAATTTGAGAAATTATCGTAAACTTATATCTATAACGGATATTATCGATCAACCGTTATACCGGTTAATAAAAATATATGTACAGGATGTCCTGTAGATTAGCGTAGACGATGAGATTAACCGTGAAAGGAGTAGCGCCGCAACAAAAACTGAGTTCAAGGTAGAATAAAACGTTTTCGTAGCAACGTTTCTGTTCGAGCCAAAATTTCTAACACGTTTAGGCTACTCTTGGTACGTAAACGCCGATCTTTCGTGTCTTACGCGCCTTTCAATTGGTAACGCTCTTTCGAGAAATCTGGGAAAGGTCGCGTAGCCTCCTCGAACGTCTTAAATCAAGATGATTACAAAATTTTCGACAAATAAATAAATTTATACCGCGCCGATCCTACAAAAGCGAATTATGGCAACCGCTGTTCCTAAATTACAAATTCTGATTATTAAATTGTCGTTAATGCGATAAAATACAGATATCGTTGCTGCAAATTGATCGAAACGTAGGTGTGCAAATATCGTAAAGCTTACTTGATTGGTAACACGATCGTCGTAAGCGTCTTCGTCGGGCCACAAACGCGCCAATCTGCGGCCAGTACGATGGGATTTTATGGCAGGATAAGGCCTCCTGGTCCCTCCTTTCATATACCAAGGCCTTTTCGATGGATCCATCAATTCTAGACTGTTGCGTGTTAAAATCGTCGTGCCGGTTAGGTTGGATACCTTTTTAACAGAAGAACCAGACAGTTGCACATCTTCCATTTCAATTACGTGCTACAACTTTGTCGTTCGCACGGTCCATTTATAATTCCTAAACACGGCTACTGTTCGTTAAGCACAGGCATAATAGCATCTAATCTCTCTGCGCTAAGGTTAATTTGTAAGATGCTGTTAAATTTGTTATCGCGGTACGGTAATTGAAATTGTACCTCTTCGTTTTCCACTCTCGCTACATAAAACTATTTCGTTCGAAACATTTGAATATTCGCGTTCCAAGATTATAACGTAAAACTATTCTCTCGCTATCTCTATCGAAAAAAAAGTATAATACGATTAGAAAGATTTATCGCTGGATCGTCTAAATCGATATGACATTCGCGATGATATCGAAGATCAATGTTTTCTCAACACTCTCGCGTCACCTAAAAATTATGGTGTTACGACTGTTTCGCTACGTTTAATCACATTGCGTTGGATACAACGCGTTAAAAAGCGGCAAAATATTTTCGAAAGCTTGTTACTCCGTCGCTTCGTATATATAATTTATAAGGGAATTTTGATGACAAAAGGAGGTGATAAAACATTAGTTTGATTTAACGAAATTCGTTATATTCCATGAGAAAATTGTTTTTGCAAGTGCATGCGATTGATTTGCGCACTTGCGAAACAAAGCTTCGTTTTTATTTGATTAAATCGAAGAATCGAAGATTCCTAATTTCTTGAAGTAAACTGATTCTTAGTTTTATCAAAAAAGACAAGATATAGAATGCAAAAATCGAAGATGCGTAGTACGTACTGAGAAATTTCATTACCTACTGGACTTTTATTCAGAAACTACGAGTACTCGTTACGATAGTATGATAGACGCGATAATTGTCAAGACTCCGCTATAGATACATAAATTGAACGTCGTTTAAGAAAATCTTCATCTCGAAGAAAATCCATCGCTCTTTGAGAAAATAAATAAATATTTAACGTAATATATATACATGTACGTTTTAGAAAAATTTTCATTTTTATTCGCGCTTGATACGGTCACTATGAACTTTTTATATCGTACTGGTCGAATCGATCCTTCTTGATCCCCAAACTATACGCAGAATTACGGCAAGGAATATTACCGTACCAGTACTCGCATCAAAGGATCGATCTTTCTCACGAACGAACAAAGATAAATTAAAAACTTACGATTTATATTTATATACTTACGAAATCACTGAAATTGAACTGGAAATTTACGTGGTTTGCGTCTCACTGATCTACGTTAGAACAAACCACCGACGACGTGAAAATGTTATTTATTCGATGGATAAATTGGATAAAACTTCACGTGAAATATCAAAATATTAAATTCCATTAAAAGATTATATTTATCAGTTATTTTCGGTATATTCCTACCTAAGTATTTTACATAATATTACTACTTATAAATAATGCTTGATACATTTACGAATACGTAAATTACTTATGTTAACGAACATTCGTCATACTTTTATACTAACGATAAGCGTAAAAGCAACTTTCCGTGTAATCACGCGTATTATATTATTTGTTACGATTATGAAGTACAACGATCGCAGCTGTACCTACTCCTAAGTGTTAGCGATTGTGCGTTTTACATAGCTCTGAATGTTGCACCTGCATGCTAATTCTATCGGATCACGCTTTAATCGTCAATAGTAAAAACTAATCTAATTGCTCGTATGCGGTATTATGCTATATACGTGTATGTATGTATGATGTATGTATGTATATATGTATATATGTATGTACATATGTACGTACGTACGTGTTTCGCAAGTCATATGGAACGAAGCAGTCTACATAAAGCTAACGTAACTAGTTGGGTATTAGCTGCAAGTGTTTTAGAAACCACAGAGACAACCATAATAAATCACTTAAACCTTTATCTTAATAGCGTTCGAAATATATTTATTAAATTGAGATATACAATGATACAATCGGGGCAATGAAGCTTATGTAGAAAGCGATAAAGAGTGAAATAATACGTACCTCCGATTTTATAACTTGGAATAAGAAATGAAAATAACGATTTCGCTATGTTTATCTTTTTGCTTCGCAAGATGGTCGATTAATTTTCAAGATGGTCTTTTCATTTTGGGAAACATGGAAATCGTACGTGGCTCGATCCCTTACGCGTAGATTAGACACGACTTGTCGTATCGCTTTATCAAAATTAAAAGATAGCGTTCGGTATTTGATACTTTTGAAGCACTACTTTCGAGAATTCTTGTACATGGAATTTAACTACGATTACCTATACGATAATAATAATAATAGGAATACCTATGTAATCGTCTCCCTTAAAAACGTCTTCGGTTAATACTTAATACTTAGTAGTTAATACTTAGTAGTTAATACTTCAAAATTATGATTATTTTATGACGATGTTTAATTAGTACGTTTCGATACACATCGATAGGAAGGTTGTCTCGGTTATGTTTCACGCATATACCGTGTTACTGTCGTCTATCGACAATGCAATTTAATAACTATACCTCGGATAGAAGCTTTTTCTCCATTTTTTCTCGAGTCTGCGAAACATGCATTGTCGGTTTCTTCAATTTTGCAGGCCAATTTTGCTTGATCTGCGATCGAAATCCGATATTTAAACATTTTTAACGTGTAATAATTTTTCCTCCTCTATTCGTTAATACTATCGTCTTTAAGAGCTTCCATGTGTCTACAGCAACAAAATATTTATTTAACTACTATACATATATATTTAACAGACTGAATCTCCTAGAGTTTGTATTTTTTAATCTGGTCGCGAATATAAACTTCGTGTTCGATCGAATACAAAAATTCATGCGAAACGTGTATATGTATTACTCGTTAATTGATACAGATACGCAAAATAATTTAAATTCAATAAATTATACAATAGCTGGCTTTTTTTATTTACCGCTAGCTCGAACTTTTACATACGCGGTATGTGTTACCGATAAGTTATAATTAAAGTAAAATATAAATCAAAAACTGCAACACACGTGATACTCGAACCGTTTTATTCAAAATGCCTGCAGTGCTGTTGTTTATATAAAAGAGAATCATCGATAATTAAACCGTGTCTTTGAAAAAATTGACCTCGAGGAACGTAAAACTGAAATATCTGTCGGCTCTTCTGGATAGTTGGCACGGTTCGATTTAAAAGAAATATTGAAAATCGATATTTCATATGTACGTACAGTTAATGAAAAATTTTATCTCTATTTGATCGATAGAATTCTAGCGACCTTTCGTAAATCTAATAGCATAATATAGCATTATACGTGTAAGTAGACGTTGGTCACAGCGTATAGCAACACTGGTGTAGAGTAAAAATTTGCCTATAGCGTAAAGTAGAGATTACGGATACGAGAACTAATGTTTTTCCGAATTAAATCTTGAACGTTAAAACGTACGATATTTAGGAAGCTCGATTCATTACCTTGGAATCGGAGACTCGAACCGGTTGAGATTGTCCAGGATGAGGTCGCATACGATGCCATATTTCGTCCTGTAGTAGATTCAGGATAACTAGCAACAAACCGGAGAAGAATAGCACGTAGAAAAAGTATCCCTTCAGGGAAGAACGCAGCAGACTCATGCCGCACGTTTCCTCTTTGTCAAAAATGATCTATCCATACGCTGTGTCTTGCCCGAACGGTGTCCATTCAGCTACTGAAAAGGAAGATGTAGAACATAAAGTACAAAGCTTAATTCTGACGAAATGGCGATACGTCCGATACGTTCGTACGTATTAATAACATCCATAAATCGTAATACAAAACTATATTATTCAAAATATGAGATTTCCACACCTTAAAACAGCTGTTACAGATATACACTACCACTGAAAAGTATCCGGAAAATCTATTTACTATTTCGCATTATATACATATTTTGATTACAAAGATTATGGATATTATAATTATATACTGATTAAATGCTAAATATATTATTATTACTAATATATACTAACGGCATTATAGTCGTTTCTAGATTGAATTTAAAATTATCATTTTTGTATAGATTATACGGTTCTTTACAAACTCAATTGTGGGGTTTAACTCGTTTCTGTAAAAATATGACATTGGCTCTTTCTACACCGAACCACAGATTTATATCGACATTGTTAAAGATGAGTTTACAATTTTCAAAAATTTTATCGCGGAAAACGGTTTGTAACTTTGGTGTCACAGTAGCGTAGAAATGAAATTAAGTCGAAAGAATATATATCGTGGAACTTGGTGGCTTTAAACGGTGACTTATTTTACACGGCGACATAGGGAGAGCCAAATGGATTTTCGAAAGTCGATATATATTACCAACATTTGCATACTTTGTTACTTTACAAACTCTTTGTCTTTGGATTTTTTCATTTTTTAACCGCAAGTTAGTTTAGGTGGCTCTTCTAAACTGACGAAAAGAATATCGATATTAATGTAACCAGTGATACTTAAAATGCTAGATATTTATACATATATGGTTATTTGCGATACGTTGTTTAAAATCTTTCAAATACATACACGTCCTTCGACATTTTCATTACGCCTATATAAAAATATTTAATATGCATTTAGCATTGCCTGATCGTTACATTTGTGTACTAAACGTGGATTACTCGAACAGAGAAGCTGTAACTTTATTCGTGGCACTAGGTGAGTACAAAGATCAACGCGGATTAACTTTCGGTAATAGTAGCCTATTGGCGGTTAAAATGTCAAGCGTTTTAAGGATTCAGAAAGGTTAGGAAGAGAATGATGGTAGATAGGTCAAGATAGACCATTGTTAGGTACTGTCGGAAGACACGTAAATCAGAATAACGAAGAGTTTACGGGGCATGGATGAAATGGGTTACAAGATGAGATGGAGACGAATTCAACGAATTTGAGAAAACTATATTACATTCGTGCTTTCGTTTCTGTTTCTTACAATTTCTCTGAAAAACATGGAACAACGTTCCAGAAGAAGTAAAATATACCGAATATAAACGGAACGATTGGTTTGAATTTGGATAAGGCTACTCGAAGATTTTGATGTAATCGATAACGACGATAAGATTACGATTATATTGGTCTACGATTTGCGGTTCTGTATTGAGATGGAAATAGGACGTACCGAATATCGTTGATCTTAAGATTCGCATTATACGTATAAGCTTTTGAAATCGTCTCGCATCGTACCCTGTGATACATACGTATGCAGAGTGTGAAAAAAAAAAAACGAGCGATATTTGTAACGCTTGATCAAGACAGTGAAACGTTACTTTTCCAGTTAAATAGAATTTAATTTTCCTCTAGAAACACATTGTTGACTGAGTAGATCGAAAAAAGACGTAGCCGATAACTTTGTTTTTTCATATAGCTGTCGAAATTCTATCGAAAAATATAAAACGTGAATGACCTTCGTCCGATTCGTTGCTACGACAGCTGCTAGTGTATCTATAGCGTAATTGTAAAAGTAAATAGATCACAACTTGAAAGATAAATATCAAACGATACTTCCGATATGTATACGAATTTTCTTCGTTCTCTTGATGACTAAGATCACAAACATCGCCTCTTCTGCTTTAACACTCCGTATATAGAAATCAGAATTCTATGTATAACGGCGAAACACGCGTTACACGTAAAGCGTTCGATCGCCACTATTGCCATTGTCAGCGTGTTAATTTTATTGGACAAAACACTCTCGTTAAATAGCCGCGAGAGTATTTGCAAGATCGAGAAACAGTAACGAGAAAATACGATGTAAAAAGTCGCGAATCACTGGGAAGAAGTCCGACGAGATCGCTGCATTTTTTTCTACTAATATCCACTGAACTATAAAAGAGTATTAGGTATGCAGAATTATAAATTAGATCGATAGTAATGTAAAACATTCTCGCGATAACCAAGTATGCGTTAACTACTGCCGAATACGATTACCACTGAATACGGTTACTACGTACCACGTACAGTGCTGGACAAAAGTATTGGCACAGCAAGATTGTTATGATACAAATGCTTATAACTATTAAACAAATTGATTTAAACAAAAAACTTTTTGACGTATTTATTTATTATCTATCCTAGTTTATTACATAACAAGAGCAACAATATAAATAAAATAATACGCAAAATAATAACAAAAATATATTTTTTGAACATTTTATGGGTGGACAAAAGTATTGGCACAGTAGAATATTTACGCTTATAACTAATTACATAATAAACTTCTAATATTTTGTTGGCAGTCCTTTTCTTTTAAGGACTTCCTTTAATCTTCTGGGCATCGAGTGGACTAATTTTTTAGTGAATTCAGGTACAATATTGCTCCATTCCTGCAGAAGAACTTTCTTCAGTTCAGACTTGCTTGTGATATTATGTTTCCTAATTCTTTTTTCCAATTCGTTCCACACGTGCTCAATGGGATTCATATCGGGACTTTGAGGTGGTGTGTTTAATGTGTGGGCAGTATTATATATTATCCACTGACGAACAATATACGCCATATGTTTAGGATCTCGATCCTGCTGAAAATAGAAATCCCTGGGGAGGTTTAATTTTTGAGTACTTTTCAAAAGATTTTGCTTGAGTATATTTAAATATACATATTTATCCATTATCTCATCAATGAATATAAGTTCTCCTACACCCGATGATGCCATACATCCCCACACCATTAAACCACCACCCCCATGTTTCATGGTGGCTTGCAGATTCAGTTCGTCCATCTCTGTGTTGGGTTTTCGCCATACTAATATTCTGCCGTCAGATTTAAAAATATTAAACTTACTTTCATCTGAAAACATGATCTTTTCCCAAAAATCAGTATCTTTCGTAACAAACTCTTTCGCGAATTCCACTCTTTTCTTTTGGTTTATTTTACTGATGTAGGGCTTTCTTCGTGCTGCACGGGCAGAATAACCGGCATCCTTCAATACCCTACGTACAGTTTTGGTACTTACTTCTTTTTCACACTCAGCTTTTAACATCGAAGCAATTTCAGTCGAATTAGTTTTTGGATCCTTCTTTACAATATTTACGATTTTCCTTTTTTCTCGAATTGTTACCTTAGAAGGGCGACCACTCCTAATTTGATTCTCTAGATTTTCTTCACTTTTAAAGCGTTTTATGACTGAACGCACAGTAAAACGACTTCTGTTTATGATTTGTGCAATTTCGTTGTAAGATTTATTCATCTTATATAAATTTAATATTAAAGAATTAGGAAACATAATATCACAAGCAAGTCTGAACTGAAGAAAGTTCTTCTGCAGGAATGGAGCAATATTGTACCTGAATTCACTAAAAAATTAGTCCACTCGATGCCCAGAAGATTAAAGGAAGTCCTTAAAAGAAAAGGACTGCCAACAAAATATTAGAAGTTTATTATGTAATTAGTTATAAGCGTAAATATTCTACTGTGCCAATACTTTTGTCCACCCATAAAATGTTCAAAAAATATATTTTTGTTATTATTTTGCGTATTATTTTATTTATATTGTTGCTCTTGTTATGTAATAAACTAGGATAGATAATAAATAAATACGTCAAAAAGTTTTTTGTTTAAATCAATTTGTTTAATAGTTATAAGCATTTGTATCATAACAATCTTGCTGTGCCAATACTTTTGTCCAGCACTGTACGTTGTCATCCGAACAATATCGCTTAAAAGAGAACGTAAAAGAATATAGACAGAACTTTGCGAGTTATTTCTTATCTGATCTATGGTTGATCACATACATGCAAATTGGTGTATCCGATATTATCATTTCGATTTACATCGATAATGTTATCTCTAACGGAAAATATTGGACGGTTCCAAAAGTATTTTTGTCGTTATTCGTTATTTTATGCAGATGATCGAATTTGCTTTTCTAATGGAATAATATAGTTTGTAATACGTTACTCGATTCAGTTCGTTATTTCTTAAAAAAAAAAAAAAGTATTAATCCTCTCAGGCAAAATCATTTATATTTTATATATTTCAATATATTTATTCGTTTCAACCGGAAAAGAAATTTAAAGATTGATAGGTAATTTGGATAGTTGACTCGACAGATAGGAGCTATTCGCAATAAAATTCCGCTGCATACAGATAATTATGTATAGAAAAAATTAAACGATCCATAAGATTAACACGAAGCAAAAGAAAATACAATAAGAAGAAGCAAGAGACAATTACACTCGAGCGTAACGCGAAACGCGTACGTATATTCGTTGCGAAAGCAATCGATAAATTTGACTCGTTAATACAATGTGCTTAACAGCTTCGCGACAACATCAAGCCACCGTTCGAAGTAACACGATTTTCATTTCACACGTTGCTTCGTAATTAACTTAGAACCTCTAGTACAAACAATTTCATGTAAATCTCCGACCCGAACGAAAGTTCAGTGACATTGAAAGACGCGCAGTGTCTGTATATCTTACAAAATTATCTACTTATCTGTACGGCTTAAAATCTTAAAATCAATGTTTTACAGTTATCACTGTAAACGCGCAGAGACGAAAATATTCATCCGCGTTACAGAGGGTATTCTCCTTAAGATAATTAAACGTATTAGTATTTCGATCCACGTGTCGATAACAAAACCGAATCGATCCATCAATTATACAAACACTTTTTACCAAGAACGGCCTTTTAAATACGCCTAATGGTTAAAAACCCGTTAAGTTAAATTATTTATCAATGAAATAAGTCATCGAGTAACGATACACGTTCGGTTTGGAAGGTCTCGTCTCGTGACTGTCAAAACACAGCTACGATACGCAACTTACAATTAGGATAACTCGATGCTACAGAAAGACGAAAGCCGATCAAGAGGTGGATAAAGGAAGATTGGTAAAATTTTGGTCGAGTAATTTCGCTCTTCGATACCAGTCTTGTACCGAAAACCAGCGAAAACACTTCGCAAATCGTGTCGTTCCTCTGCAACAAAACCAAGTAGTCAAGAAGCAATTAGCACTCGACACTGACACGAGACGTGTCGTTATGTATATTTATATTATGATTCCTCCTCGATCAAAATAGATGCTTAATAAGCTAATTACGAAAAGATGTTAACAAAGATGTTAAAGATGTTAAAAAAGCTTTACTATGAAAGTGAATAAGTTTTACCATAAACGTGTAATTTATTTTTCGGTAGTGTCGTTCTTTAAAACTGAGGAAATTTGATAATATGGAATTAAATTTATACGACAGGTGCTAAAAGTTATAAATGTAATTAAACGGGCTCGAAGGAATGACCTAAATGATGCAAAAAGTACAGTAGGCAACCTTTGGATTGTACGGTAAGTCTTGCGATTACACTCTTCCGCTTAATTTACAGCCTTAGAGAGCAAATAGAGTGGAAGAAGGTAATAACGAGAGAAGAACGAAAATTCGATTTTATTCAAACAGCGAAGAGTATCGAGACCAATCATCTCGTAACTCTTTTAACGTTTCAACATAGCGTACAGAAATTTATTACGATCTTTTAATTTTTTCTTGATATAACGCGAATAGTAAATTTAAAGAATTATATTAACTTAAATCTATTATTTTCAATTCAATACCGCATAAAATACCAAAGTTATTTAAAGCAAATTCATCGTAGAAAATAATTTTCAATTTGCGTAGAGCAAAGGTATATATACATATACCTTTATATATATATAAAAAATTTTCTATTTATATTATATATATATTTATATATAATACCAGATATATATATACCTTTGCTCGGCAATCGGGAAGAATCATTGGAAGATCGCAGCGTCGAGGAGAAGTTGCAGATCGTCGTGATTTCCAAAGAGTTCAACGATTCGCGATTGTTACACCAGTTCCTCGCTCGATTATCCTCCTTTCCATTAGCGTAAGGAAGAGCAAAGTTATCGTTTGTACATGAACGTATCGATTCCTGTGTTTGCAAATAATAGCTTGTCGAGTAAGGATTTCACACGAACCAGCGAGAAGAATAATACGCGAACACGGCCTACGCCCTCGCGCCCAAGGTTCACCGTATGAAAGGACGGATTATGTCGCGTATGCGTTTAAATTTTAGACGATATAATAAAAATGGAGATTCGATACATAAGCGATATAACCGTAAAATTATAATTTATATAATATATTATAATTTATAACTTATATCTATTATTTTACATCGTTTATTTCGAAAACATCATGCATACTGGCGCGTTTCTACTTTCTTCGCTCTTGCTTTTAGTTGCCTTTTCACAGTGTTTTCCTTCGTTTCGAGTTCTTTGTAGCAATCTCGGAGTAAAGGATCGCAGAAGTGGTCGTAACGTAAAAGAAAACTGTCTGCAACTTACGTATGTCAGCTTTCTGAAAAACATACTCGGATAGCATGCTATGTACATTTCAAGAATTATCTCAGTACGTTAATACGACACGTTTTATGGCCATTCCTATGTGCAATTTCAGCTGAACAATCACGCGCGATCCGTATGTGCGTATTTATTTATAGAATTTTGTACGCATCGAAATGCATAAAATAACGCGATACTGCGTTTAAGTATCAAGCAACAAATTACGAAATTAACTTAATAGCGAAATAGTTACGATAGTTATTTACGTATTGCTATGTATATATAGCTGGAAATATTTACCTTCATAATAATCGTCTACACTATGTATGTTATTAAGGAAGTGAACCGGTTTCAGAACACTAGCTCAACATTTAGGACATAGCAAACGTCCGAGCTTAAACACTAAGCACACAGTCGGTTTTAGCACGTACCGAATAATGCCCGAGTAAACGATGCGACATTTGTAGGCTACGTAATGAAAAAACGCATACACAAAGTGTTTCGTATTAATCGCCAGCTTAAATAATCGACAACTTACCAGGTCAACCAAAGTTGCATAAATTACAAGAGAAATTTAGACGAACCGATTAATTAAGAGAATAAGATAAGATCAAGGAATATAATTATTTGAAATATTTAATATTTGCTGGTTTTTACACGTGTATCTGCTTTCTTTACGACATTTAAATTATATTATACGATTGGCAAATATGTAAAACATATGCAATCGGGAACATATACTATATCAATTTACATAAATATCCAAAATTTGCTTACGCAGTTATGTAGCCATCTGTATTTCACTTTCTAACATTTATTAGCACTGTTTGAAATCGAAAATTAAATACAAAATGTATTATACAATACAATACGTATTTGCCCTGAATAGTTGGAAAATTTAACTTCAAATTCTAAGATTCTAAAATTGTATTTTTCGATCATTTTGTCACAGTGGTAATCATTTTGATTCTTATATTTTCGTCTGACAGTCCAATGTTCCTCCAAAGTTAACAGAAATAAAAAGAGTTACAATTTCATTATTATTAGGTTTAAAGGTATACTGGAACACGCGCCATCGTTTTGTCACGGATTGTATGCGGCGAATGCGATCGATGCGTCAAGTACCTGTCAATGTCACTTTTAATTTGTATCTATCTCTACAAATCTAAGACACAACTATAGACTTTTTCATCCCTTTATCTGCAGCTTATCTGTTATTAATCTCCTTTTCATCGAATCTGCAATCGAGAAAACGTACGATCTAGCTCTAACTTGAGTGAAAATGCCCAACTGTCTCGGACATTTTCTATTGATTGAGCACGTAACGTACTATATATATAGCTTTCTTATAAATTTAAAAACTTTAATTTCATACAATATGGATACGGATGGAAACGTGTTTACCCGAGTGACACTATGCAATTTTAAATCGCTATAACATTTATGACCGAATACTATTCGACGAGAATGACATCGAAAACAAACGTGTAATCACAGGCCACTTGTATATCACTGATCGCCATTAGTAACACGCCACGATTATCAGTGTGTTATCGCTAGTAATTACAAGACTAACAAAACGAACCTAAAGGAAATGTGTAATATTTACGTTCGGTTCTTTTCTTTTACGTACATATGTAGAATGCATTCAAATATTGATTTAAATATCTCTGTTGAAGGGGACTGAAATTCACCTTTCTCCGAATTACTTGGATATCTTTTCTTAAATCATCGCATAATTTTATAAGCTTTACAGAACGTTAAACGTAAATTGGCAACATTTCGAACGATTCAGTTCCTTGCCGTCGTTTGAAACGATTTTTAACGTGTGCCTATAGTACATACATACGTATATGTATATGTATAAAATTGTAATATAAATAAATGTAATACACTAATACGCCTAATAAATTAGGTTATGTAAAAATAGCATGCAAAATTTAATATCGCAGAATACTATTAATTTATACATATCCTTTTTGATGCATAATTTCCGCTTAACGGGTATTACAAACATAAAAGCAAATGGTTTCTTTCCGATATATAAGAGCAAAAATTTGATATCATTTGTCACCGATATGCTGTACTTTTGATTTTAGATGATATTCGAACAATTTTATTTCAACGAAGTATGAACATGCATGTAAGTGACTTCAAAGTAATCAAATATGTACGTCTCTTGTTTTGAATGTCCACGAAATTTCAGATATTCTTTAAAAAATGAAATGTCACTGCGAAGGTTAAAGAAAATCGTCTTCTTCGAATAAATTGATCATTATTGAAAGTAATATCAAGTTGCTTACAGTAATCGCAAGATGAATCTCTTTTGCTCTATTAGGATCCTTTGTGCTTGAAATTTCACTTTTACGCTTGATTCTATTTGCAAGATTCTATATTTACTTTCTTTTATGGAAACGCGAAATGAACAATTCACGTTCACTAATGAACTATAGAGAAGTTGTCGAAAGATAGGTAAACCGTTTTAGTAAATTCGTACGATGGAACTGAATTACTTCCGTGATTTAACGTAACGATAATCTTTATTTTCAAACACTTTATAAAAACATGATAGATATTTCTTAAATATTAGACGAATATGATTCGATTGACGCGAACGTGATTCATAGGCTTTTGATATCTAAACGTGCTAAAGTATAGCGTGTTAAACAGCAATTATTAAATTATACATTTATCAAATATATGAAATTAATGTAACGCCCATAAAGTATTCTCCAATTCTATGATTTCATTGTGTTTAATCACTGATGCTTATTGAACAAAATCGCTCTAAATGTTTAATGATAAATCAGTCAAATCATATATTGACGTACGTGTAAGTACACGACTATGTAACCAATATTCGGTAATTCATCGAAACTGCTAGAAATATGTATAATATACCTATGTATATCTACGCCATGTAAAGTATAGGTGTATGTACTTACTTGCGCGTCTCTGGATAAATTTTCGTACTGCTATCGCGTAAAAATTTGTTTCCAAGAAACACGTTTGACATAAAAACGTAATAAAAATGATTATACGTATGTTATCGTACGAAGAAACACGATCAAGTTTCACTGATACTAGTAAGAATCGACCTCGAGAACAGGACTGGACACGCTACTACCTTATCATCAAAGTTTCCAATCATATTCTAACCAACTGTCCTAACAATAAATACAGTATAAAAAGGTTATAACGTGACTTACCTGCTATAAAAATGCTACAAAAAGAAGAACCTTACAAAAAAATGTTAACTCTTCCGAAAGATATTGATTTTACTACCTATTGTATGGTAGACACGTGTTTATTCCGCTGGCTATTCTCACTGTGGCAACTAATAACCTTGAAAGTTGCGTATCATCTTGAACTTGTAATTAAAAAAAAAAAAAACAGAATTCAGTTCAAATACGTATTATAGCGTTTCCACTTCGTACAGATTGTTTGCAAGTTGTATAGCTTTCCTTTCGTCTCCTGAGACTGAAACTTCGTATGTATAGTATAAACAAACAATATATACGATTAAATATTTTATCTAGCTATAGTTGGAATACGAGTTGAAGTGAAAGAAAAAATTGTAATTTTGTTATTACGTATTAACCGAGTCTAGATACGTCAAAGATACGTGCAATAAAATTATTTTCTTGTTCGCATTTTCTTATTCCACGTAAACTAATTTTAAATTTATTTGAATTTTATATAAATTACATGTGAAGTTTGATATTATTTCCAAGCTTAATCGTATTTCTTGAATTTGAGCGTTATTGGTAACTACTCTTTCTTTTACGCTTCTTTTACAACGAGCAATTACATGTTTGTATATTTTTACTCGACTCGTTATTATTTTGACATCGAAAGCTTTGCCTCCAACGACATAGCCCAGTTATCACGAAAAATATCGATTATATTCTTAATGACCCTTTCGCAATTGGAGCAGGCCTCCAATTACGTACCACATCCAATGACTCGCATGTATATTATCATTCGCGTTACATGATAAATTAGCGCGATAAATATACGGAAACGTATTTGTATTATGCTCTGCAATCTCATTCGCGATTTAGCTAACGGTATCGACAGGTAGACTTCTCGATAAACAAACGTTTTATCGAATACATAATTTTTGTTATTTTAAAAGTTATCGTTCGATCATTTATCGCGATAACAGCCACCTAACGAACGCGTACGTTTCATAAAATATAGATTATAGTTCAATTCGTAATTTGTAATACCGGTAATTAATCGATGCTCGATGGGATTTAATCAAGATGATCGAAGCCATTACGTTATAGTATAGGGGTATAAATCGCATAACGTGATCACGCAGGAAACAGAAGTTTACCTTACGAACCATAGACGTATGTACATACTTGGATTATCCGAAGTGTGAATGAAGAATAGAGCAAATGTATAGGTAGTATGTAAGTTTTATAAACATTCGGATAACCTAAATAACGCGACGCTCGAATATTTTTCAACTACCGCGTTCCCGGATGTAGGAACAAAGAGTTTTAACAGCGATACGTGTAACAGGAAACTAATAGATTTCACCTGTTTTGCATCGCTACGCGTCCGTGTTTCTGCGAGTTTTATTTTAACGTAGGCCCGCATATTTAATCCTGACTGTCAGTTCGCCAAAAGTATCAACGTACGAGTATATGTACTTATTTAACTTATTCTTACATAACCATGTTAGATATCAATATGTATACAGGGTGGTATAGATAAAGCGTTGCCAACTGTTCTCTCCGAAGCCATCGCAGATATCGACGTGAAATTTTCGGATTAACGCTTTAGACCATAAAGTTTCTTAAGCGTATGTGTACTGTATACGGTATACTTTCCGAGTTTGAAGATATCCATTTGAAATGACAATCATTTTTACCAATCCTTTCGAAGGTAATAATATCTTTGTTAACGTAAACACAAAATTTAATCCTTATCGGATATGTACAGAAAACTGCATAAAATTCATCGAAAAGAAAGCAAACGCCTAATAGGATTTTCAAACTAAGTTGCAGGGAGATTTCGCGACAACTCGCTAAAGACTAGATATTACGGAGTCAAATACCAAACGCAATGATAAAGACAAAGGATAATTTCACATATTTTCAAAGTTCATTTACTTCTAATATTAATTAAATCTTTGTAATATATGCCTATATACGTATGCCGTATCCGAAAAATAATGAATTATGCCATTAGATACAAAAGGAATACCTTCGATGAAACAGCGAAACATGCTTAATTTGCAATGTAAAAATACAGAGTGAAAATGTAAAGTATAATTACGTCATTTTATGAAAATTGCAATTTATAAACCGCATTTCTTTTTTTTGCAAAAATCACAATTTAAATAATCAAATGCTATTCCCGACTATATAAAAAATATGTTCAAACCTATATATATTGTTAATCGTGAGAACACGTGCGGTGGACTGTAACTTCTAATGTTCGAATCGCTTCGCACAGAATGTGTCAACATAGTACATAAATACATATACGTATGTGACCCCTCCAAAACCATTCGCTCTTTATCCGAACTATTCTTTTTTACAACGCATAGTAATCCGCGTTTATAGATTAAAGCTGGTCACCCTGTATATCTAATATCTACCGTAGGACAATAAACAATCAGTGAGAAAACTCGAGCACTTTACTAGAAGTCGTTCGGCCGATATATAATACGTGCATATATCAAAGGACAATAGGCACAAAACGGATGAAACTTTTTACTTACGCTCGTCGATCCATCGATACATTTGACATAATCTTCACACAAACCAGCGTATTTTGAGTGCAGCTGCTTATTTCTAGTATACAATTGACGTTCTAGAAACCAGAATCTATTCCGAGTCTACCCTACAACGGGAGAGTGAAACCGCCATGCCAAATTACATAGTGAAAATAGATTAGTATTGAAATATTCGGTTGTAATGCTCAACTCCGACGAATTTCATTAATCTCCCTAGTAACGAGTTACGTGCACACGCATTATCATTGGCTTGTCAATTGCTTGTTACAGAGGTCCGTACTGTTTCTAAACTTTATTTACTTTCACTGCATAATAACGAAAACAATCGCACGTTAGAAACCGGAACTCTGGTTTCTGATTTTTCGTGATTCGTTATTCTCTCAATATTATTACAAGTAGTAAACGTCGATTTCCATAAGATTTAATACCAGAAGCAAAAATTAGATTTTTGAAAGATATTTTTAGTCTCTAGTAAGTTTCTGTTAAGTCTGTGGTTTATTGTAAGTTATCTAACTTGTGATCTGTAACAGTTGCTATTTACGTATTGCATTAAATACACTCCGTGACAAAACTGTAACACGTTTAAGATTTTGGCGGATGTTATTACATAAATAATAGGAAGATCGCTAGGATAGAATTGAATTACTTCGGTACGATATATTTCAATCTAAATAGGGACTATTTACAATTGCAAATTTTTCAATGAAAATCAGTAGGACGATACTATGTACAGGGTGTGAAAAAAAGTAAGTGTCAGAATTATTAAAACTTTAACATTTTTTTCCTCCCTAAACGGTCGTTCGCGATCCATGGTTCCTTTGAAACCTTTGTTCCTCGCGACGAGTACTATACGATACGATAAAAAAAAAAAACTTGATCTTGAATTTCAAGGTTATATCTACACAAACTTTCCTTTACAAATCTTCATCGATTCGAAAGTGTAGGATCACTCTTAACACTTACCTTTTTTACACTCTGTACGTACAAGACAGGGAATGTGATAAATGTTGACTTTAGGGGTGGCAGATCTTGACTTTGACGCATGTTGTCAAGAACACTCTCTCGAGCAACCCCCAGAAGGTTTTTGTCGTTGCTGGTTATTCCTCGTAAAGTTAATAAGAGAAGATTGCTGTCGCCTTTACAGCGAACGAACTCTGCCTACAACTGCGCGTTCGTGGCGTACGCGTGCAGTACTGGTTGCCGATCGGCCGGCGCTGCGCGTATTATCTTAGTCGCAAAGCGCTGGCATAATGGTAACGATAGTTTTTTGCCGTTTGCGAATATCTCGACGACTAAGACAGTCCGGCGTGTGTAGCTATAGGAAAAACTTGTTGAGAACGTCGATTTCCACAACATATGTGAAGATCATCGAAATCGGTAATGCTATCCGCTTTCTAAATATCCGATTACCTTTGCTCTTATCAACGATATGATTTTTTCAATCCGTATCGATCTCTCTTACTTCTACTGCTATAGATCCACTATCGTATATACACGTATATATCTGTTACCAGACGTTCTGACATAGCCGCTAGAATGACGTTACAAATCGTCGATGAACAATACCCGCGATCCACGCAACATACGTACTTAAGTGCTTGTATTTAAGTAATTACGTTACAGAAAGATAGAATTTCGTGAGACCAATTTTGTAATAGACACAGTGTTGCCACGATTTGTATGGCATACATTTATTTCTCTGATATATTCAGGTTTAAAAATCATACGTATCTGCTAAATTATATAATATTATATAATACAATAATGGAATAAATTCATATATGTATGTATTTATTTCGCAAACATTTTTCTTGTTTCGTTACACCAGGCCGAACTAAGAGAACCTTCGACATATATCGTCGATATTTAAAGTTTTCGACTAAAAAAATCGATATATACGTACATTGTCAATACGATATTGTCAATATTTATCGACAACCTTAAGATATTCGCAATATCATCGATCGTCCGAGGATTCTCTAATACGTTTAATTACTTACTAAATTAAAATACTATCGGCATTCTAATTAAAAATACATACGAAGCGAAGCAATATCGGAGACATTACATCCTTCTTTCGGTGTACTTTACGCGGTACTTTTATACGCGGTGAAAAAACATTTTTTTCTATAATCTTCATCGCATTTACCGCGTTATCGACAACGACGAGATTTCACTAAGAAAGGAAAAGTTATGAAAATCTACTACAAACGTTAATCACTTTTGAACTGAAATTTACTTTGATCTATTTTGTGATTTAAAAAAAAAAAAAAAAAAAAAAAAATAAGAAAGCTGTTATATCATGACAATCATAGTTTTCGTAAATCGAAGAATATTTGAAATGTTTGTATTTTGATTGTGATACATAATGAGAGAAAGTGAAATGGCAAATTCATAGAAATATGAGATACCTGATTGGTAGCAATATGAGACAATCTTACGTTACTACCACATTTGAAAATTGATTACTGAATAATAAAACGAAGTTCGATCGTTCCTTCGGACGTTACGAACGAAACTGAATAAAGAAAAGAAAGATTTAAAATTATTCCGTGGAAAATACGATACAAGCTATTAAAGCTGTAAAATTTAAAAAATTTGTGTACTTTGAAGCAGCAAAAGTATTTAACGTGCCACGGTCAACCGTAGCCCGTATGTGTTCTAAAGTCGATGAACACGTTGCTTTTGAGAATGTAGCTTGCACGAAATTAGTGTAAAAAACAATTTTAGAAATTAAAAATTAATTGTACGTATCTCGAAGATAAAGTCAAAATTCTTTCGAACGTCCGCTAAACATATCCAACTAACCATCTGTCAACCAGCGAACGTTAGAAATAGTAGAACTTTTCGGAATAGCATGGCAGGAAAAGGCTGGATGATCCGTTTTTTAACCCGTTATCGAGACAAGATCGTTTCACCGACACCAACAGACACTTCAGCTGCCAGAACACTCGGCTTCAACGGAGAAAATGTAAATGCTTTTTTTTTTTATATTCTTGATGAAGAGTGTGACAAACATCGTTATACTCCCGATCGAATTCAGAATGCAGGCGAGATGGGGCTTACCGCGGTACAGTCAAAAGTACCAAAAGTTGTTGGTCTTGAGGGAAAAAAGGCAAATGGCCGATTTAACGGCAGCGGAACAGTCATGGGCTGTATGAATGCAGCAGAAAACATTGCGCCACTTATGATCGTTTTTCCGAGGAAAAATGAGAATAAATTACTTACGAAAGTGACACTATGCGAATCGATCGGTACATATCATCTTGCTGGATTCAAACAACCAACCTTCGCACAATGGATCCAACGCCTCGTTAATTTTATCAGATCTTCGGAAGAATCTCCTATCTCGTTGATGTCGAATGGACGTTACAGCGACACGCGTAACGCAGACGTAATCGAATTGTCCGAAAAGAATTTTCCATCGATCGTATCCCTACCGTCGCATTCGACGCACAAACTTCAGCCTTCCGATAAGACTTTTATGGGTCCACAGAAAACTTACTACGGCAAAGAGGTGCGACTATTTCTGAGTCAAGAACAAAGAGCGTTAAGTCTTTTTTGATGTAGAACAGCTATTATGAAAGGCGTATACACGAACGGATTTTGCTGCATCGACTCAAAACACAGCTTCTTTGACCGGGGAAGAAGAGTAATTTGCATCTGAAAATATTAACTTTTTTTTAGAGAAATCCTTGCTTCTCGGTGATATTACTTTTATTAAGATAAATAAAAATATTGGTAAGTATTAGAGTTAAAGGAGAGTTCACCTCACCTTGATTTTCGGTATAATAGCATGCCGTCGACCGTGCGATTCGAAAGGCCGCTTACAATTAGAAATTACAGATGCGACAAGAACGTCTGACAATTACGCTATGTACGCTAATCGAGACAAGATAATGCATCGACGTGATGAAAATTAAAAATGCATTTAATAAAAGATTTTATATTTCAAAATCGTATTTATTTGGAACTACATATTTTTTACACATATTACGTATATCGAGATGAAAGCAAAGACGATTCCCATTTTTCTATATTTTATGCGAATGCATGAATTACGTGAATTTATATGTATTTTACAAATATGAAAATTATAATTCTAGAACAATCTGTCGTTGTATAAGTATATTGTATCCATGTGTCGTGTCCCTTTATTTTGTATTTAATTACCTATATCTAAATTAAAAGCATAAAATAATTTTCTAATTTTAATCGATCCCTTCAAATTTTGTCAAGTACTTGATTTCCTCTTCATGTAACGATTATCTATGTATTTAACGTTCAGCTTCTAATACGTAAAAACAATTTCAATAATGCGTAATCAATCGTATATCTGTGAAGTGTAAAAGTTAAAAACTTTGTATACCTCTTAAGCTTTCTTTAGCACTCTTAAATCGATTAGTCTCTACACTGATTAAAAATAAATTAACATGCAGTAATATATTTTAGGATAACGTAATATTTCTCGTTATTTCTGTATATCGCTATAGCTAACATAATATATGATTTTAAACATTTAGTTTCGATCTAAATGCATCAGCGCTTCAAAGTACATCGCTACGTTAAATAAGGTTCTTTGTCGCTGTTTAATATCATGTTTAATCGTTAATTTGTAATTATTAGTTATAAACGAATAATTCGTTATTTATGTTTAATAACGGTAATCGTACGTTGAATTAATTAGATTAAAATAGAGAGGCAACGATATACGTACATACATACGTGGATACTCGAGTTCAAAGATGCGTATATCAAAGTTAAAGCTCTATCAAAGTTGCGTTACCAAAGAACTAAAAATGTCCTACTAACGCTAAACGCAAAACGAGATTATCGTCTTTCTCTTTTTTCTGCTCGTTTTTCTAGCGAATATAGATATCCTATCGATATAATCGACTACATTCTTTCGTTATTGACAAAACTACAAATAGCTACAAATAGCTGTGTATAGCTACTATCGTATAAATATCATTCGTAAATATTTAAGGATATACTTCTTTTCACGAGAGAGATACGGTAAGGTTTAAGTAAAATAATGTAAATTGTATTCCGTAGAGTACGTACACACGATAAATGTATATACACGTATGTATATATATTTATAATGCTAAAAATAGATCGAACTTTTACATAACAATACGCTTAATGGAACGAAACAATCGACCTTAGTCGAATCGAGCTTTCTTTACGAATATGATACTAAATCCGGCTGTAATGCGGTACTGATGCTATCGGTTCTTATTATCGAAATATAGCTAAAGAGGTAGTATAGAACACCGTACCAGCATGAATCAACCTTCACGCCCACTTCCCAATTCACCCCTCTCATATGTATGTACATACGTATAATGCTTGCCATGGTAACCTCAACATTTCGTACTGAAATCATCCGACGAGTAAAAGCTCACATATAAAACTGGTATTTTACATATCGTACATATCGTACATATCTTACATATCGTACATATCGTACACATCGTATAATCGTTCAAAGTTGAACATTCGAAAATTACGATACGCGTTAGAAACTACGGAATATTATTTTCTCGAAGAAAATAGGAAAACTCTATAACATCGTATACGTAACTCCTTTTACATATCATAAGCGAATATAATCTTTACGTATGCACTCGACTTATTAGGAAGTTGCAACGATCAGACCAAAATCGTACAAACTAATTTACTTTTTAAACGATTAAGCAATTATTTCCGTAGTGTTTTACTTCTTCGCTGTAATTCGTACTATAATTTTCAACAGTATCTATCTTTTTCAAAACCACGAATTCGCAAAACATTAGACTCATTTACATATGTACATGTACGTACTTACGTATGTATCAAGTTTTTCCCGCGTAATACTATATAGTATTTCAATAAGCGTAAAATATTTAACTACAAAATTGCTACTTCCATCGTAGTCGTTACAACTATACCTGTTATAACTTTGTGTAACGGTTAATCACCTAAGCTTGTCCTCGACGATAATAAATCTTTCGGTATTTAACATTTCCTTGTCTTAAACAACTTCTCTCAAGCTATTAAAGAATCACGCTAAAAATCTTCGATCATGAACGATTTAAGAGCGTATTGTAAACTAACTTACCTCTATCGCGACTATACGCTGTTTATATTTAATAAATATAAATATACATATATTTTATGTATTGTTATATTTTCTTGAAATTTTCTTGAAATTTTCTCGATGTAAAAGCGTTACGTCTCGATACCATAAACTTTTTCTTTTAAATTTTTAATTATCGATTCGATTCGTTATCTTTATAGTACTTTATAGACTTTTCAGCGTTTTTAGCATGTTGTTATAAATTAGAAAAACCGATACGTTTGTAAAGCGCAAATACAAAACGAAAGTTTAAACTATCGAATAAGATGTTTGAATGTATATGTATACTCGACATTGATACTGTACATTATTGTATTGCAACGCTAATTATAAAGCATCAGGTACACCATACATACGTACTAGTATGTATCGTGTTATTTTGTTAAAATGTATCGTATTAAAATTAACATAAAAGCAAACCGGTACTTCAAAATCCATAGCAATGTTATCGATATATAAAAATTGAATTATTTGAAATTAAGCGACAGGTTCGGATAGATATCGGATAGTAGCTTCCAATTTCAAAGTTTACGCGTGAAAGATAACGATAACATTAATTGCGATATTTTGAGAGAAGCATCCTATTGTACATAAATATATTTATTACTGACTGTATAACTGTATAACCGAGGAACTAATTAAAGAAGTTCGTTTAGAAAAACGGCGGAAACAGGTAAGTATAAGAGGAACCGCACCCGAAAATCTGACATCAATAGGAATTTTTATCGATAGGAATCGTAAGAATGCTCGATAGTTGGAATATGAAATCTTCACAGAGAAAACAATAAAACGTCAAACAGATTTTGACAGATAGATACTGTTGCGAGTTATTTTCCAAAATGAACAGCTGGTAACTCGCGCTTAGGGAAAAAGTGATCGTTGTAGCCGATAGAACGTATAGCGATAAAATATATGAACCGATTGCTAAATATCATGCGAACATTAAACGGTTTCACCGTTTCGTGGCAGCATGCGATACCGAGAGTGTAACGAATAAACAGGGAACGAACGTAAGGAAAAAAGACTTACCGTTCGAAAGATGCATCGGAGGACAGGACCACGTGTTTAACCGTGAAATACGAGTAGCAGTGCACCACGAAGATGCACCTCGATGATGCACTCACCCTTAGTCACATGTCCAAATGCTTCACGTCGGGCACCACCTATGCGCGAGATTATTCATTCCCGATCGGGCAATTCACGGTGTAGACGGTTGGCCTAGCCCGTCGCTTCTGTCCTCTTGCTGTATCCTCCTCCTACCTACTCCTACTCCTACTCCTACTCTACCTCTTTTTCCTGCTCTTTCTCCTCCGCGTCCTCCTATTCCACCACCTCTGGGTGTGCGCAGTTCCTTTTCGCTTCCGTAGACGTTGCGCGTTCGACACGCGCCATCCCCTTTACTCCATCCTCGCAACCCCCGAGCTTTGTGTCGGTATTACACGTACCGAGTTATGTAGCAAGGGGAAAATCTATAAGAGCCGCGACTGCGCCCTCGCTATGCTGCTCCACACGATTTCCCCGCTTAAGCCTCCTTCAGCATCGCGAACTTAATCACACAGCTACTAGCATCCTGCTGCTCGAAATGATCGAAATGATGATCGAACTGACGATCGAAATCAATCCACCATACTAACCAAACATTCCACTAATATTTGGATAAACGGATAAACTAGATATATGTAATTACATACACAAGTACTCCGACTGAATGATCCTTTATGCGTTGCCTCTATTAAAAACTAACAGATTTTCGGAATAATCGTACAATAATGAAGGAAGAATGGAATAACGCGATGAAAAGAAATCGTCGACTGTACAAAGCACGCGAAAGTTTACGCGTCGTAGCCCACAAAGAAATACCGCGACAATCTACTGTTCAGGAGTTTTGAGCACATTGTCGATTATCATTTACAAAATAGTTACATATGCATTTATGTATCTCAATATTTATTTTTAAGCACCGCACAATTACAATGTAAACGAAATTGAAGATTTAATAGTTGTTTCCCACAAGTTTCCAGTTCGATTTAAAGCAGAAAAGTTCGGATTTAAAGCAAAACCGCGATTTTCTTTTTTAGATTACATGTCAACTTACTGTGTCGTATTACTATTAAAATTGCTACACGAAACTTCGAAATAAAAATAAAATTTGGTCCGCTTAATGCGTGGAAGATAAGATATTTTATATTTCTCGTTCTCTTTTATATCCATCCACGATCTTTTTCAAATTGGAATTAGTAGTAAAGTATTAAAAAGTATAAAACAGATATGTAGAGAAATATTATTGCTCATTCTCCTTTTCTAGTAACATAATTTATGTACATATTACGAATTTAGAAATAAAATTCAAAATATGTACATATATTTCGATATTAAATATCTTCCCTCGCGTATTCTTTCACGCGATGTGTAGGAACCACGATCGTATAAACAGACGATACCGTGTACGATCATAGAAACGCGTCTCCATACTCGCTGCAGAAAACCGTTCGAAAATTGAATCCTGTCTAGTCAAAGATCAACATAGAAGGTCAACGAAATCCACGTTCTTGCGACTCGGACAGGGATGGGTCGAATGTCTCTGTCTCTATCTGAGACATTCATAGCGTGTCACTTGTCCGCAAAACGACAGCTTTCTTGTCTTCCATGTTGTTTCTTCTCGATTCAATTTTAGGACAGTTTTCTCTAGGCTTCGGTATACGAGCGTGGAAATCTGTTTATATGACCGTGATCTTGACTCTGAACTCTGGACACTCCTATACCGAAAGTATTAACGGAACCGCCCGTTTCTCGAGTCGAGAAAAATCAAGATGGAGAAGAAGGAAAGGTCTCGTTCTGCGCATACGTGACACCTATATACATACGCATTATACATAGATACTATCAGAGGAAATGAGAATGCTCGCGCTTATGGACCTAGTTGTTCCCGGAATAGTGCTGCACCATACGACCAAGTGCTGAGTTTAATTGACGTTAGCATATACAAGAACCTATAAAATTAGGGATTTACCCTGTTTGGTTACATACTACCATGGACAAGAACCTATCGAGTTCCATGCTACAAGAACCTATTTAATTGTACGATTCTACGTAAAAGTTCATATCTACTTTTCTATCCGAGATATACAAGTATAAGAATAACAAAATCGCGAAACGATCAAACTAATTGTAACTTGCCTAAGAAAGAGAAATTAATTGTTAACTATATTTTTGAACAACGACACATACATAGCAGTCCGAAACAAATTACTATAAAAGAGGGCATCTACTAATGGTTTTTCATCCTATGAATTATCCAGAGAATGGAAAGTCATTCTCGTTACCACTTTGTCACTGTGCTCGACTTCTGTATCTATAGCGGTATTAGTTGTGATTTGTTTGTAGCCGATATGCCCATCGTAACATGTCGCCCCATCGTCGTATTCGGCTAATCGCGATCTTTGCAATTAGCGTTGAGAGTTATTAATTACAGTTTGAATCAGAGTTGCGAGTCTAAATTTCGCGTTATTAATTAGAATTGCGAAAAAGTACCGACTTCAGTTTGAATTAGCGTTACGCTGGAAAGACGATCGCGTTTGCTTTATGATTGCGAATTATAAGATGTCGTGATTTTTCTTAGTATTTTCTATCGTGAACAATTATTAGAATTTGTCGAAGAGTGGAGTTTGAATTTGTCGCGTCCGATTTTATTCAAAGGTAAATTAAAATGACGTTAATTTTGAATTAATTTCGTAGCGTTGCGATTCGTGACTGTCGTGCATAATTGAAATAGTTTTTATTTTCATCTATAGATAGTAACTTTAAATTAAATTCAAACTTAAATACATAGGTTGGTTCTTGTATATACTAAGTTCCAACCGAATAGGGTAGATCCCTAATTTTATAGGTTCTTGTACATGCTAATGCCGATTAAACTCACCACTTGACCGCATGGTGCAGCACCTGTACTGTAAAACAACTAGAACTACGCGCGTGAGCACTCTCATTTCCTCTCTGATACTATCTGTCACCATGAATGACTCAGACAGAGACAGAAACACTTTACTCGTCTCTGTCTGTCTCGCAGAAACGCGAACTTTATTGTCTTTCATATTGATTCTCATGACTAGTCACGACTCAATTATGGAACGGTTTTCCCTAGCGAGTGTCGAGATTTGTTTATATGATCGTAGTAGGAATCTTTATCTTTAATCTCTATCTTATATCTCTAACTTCAACAATTTTAGGATTTTTTAACATTTCATATAGTGAAATTCTCTTAGGTAAAATTTCTATACATATATTTTCCTAATTTACTAATATCAATTAATATCGTGCGTACGATAATACAAGAAGTTATATATATTCAAAAAAATGTCACAATATAATGAATATAAAAATAGTTATCGATAACTATTTGCGATCACGACAATTTGGAAGGGACTAAAATTTTAAACTTTACACTCTACAATAGTCGATTGTTTTCGGAACGCCATGTTCGCCATTGCCCGTCGCGCGATTAAATTTTACTTGGCATTGAGTAGTACGATGAAATAAAGAAGGGATTATGTAAAACTTCTGTAACTAACGGAATATAATATAATAAGAATATTTGAAGAAATAATATTACATTACAGTGGTATACACATGCATATGTATATCTTTGTACATGGTAAGAAATTTATCTTTGTGAAATTATAGTGTATGTAAAATGTTCATGATATATCGTAAAGATGCAATAACATTGGAGTATTTGATAAAAGATTGATTTAATTCCATTTGTGTATTGATTTTATATATGCATTAGTTGAATCATAAAATCAGTTATCAATATCAAATACACCGTTCGTAACATTTTAGTCCAAGTGTCGTTTGTCTTATGGATCCTGAAACTAAATATTCACATTTAAATATTGATAGCAGAATGGGTAAGTTGTTTTCTCTTATACCACTATATTTTACTATTATACGTTTTCATATTTTATCGTAGATGTTTCCAAAATCAATTTTATCGAAAATTCAAAATTTATATATAAAAGATTAGTGTTATAAAAATGATAACCATAATAATTATGTATATATTCCTCTAAATAAATCAAAATAAATGCCTAAATTTAAAAATAAATATGTTATAGAAAGTTCAGGAGCAGTTACAATTGAAGGTGAAAACTATCAAGTAGTAGATGAATGTATTGAAGAAGAAGATACATCTAACAGTGTGCAACATAAATGTATCAAAAACGTAGACACAGAAAAACAATCTAATACGTCAGATAAGAATATACAACAGAATGAAGATACAAATGAGAGGAAAGAAAATATAAACATAAAAAATAATGCAAATATAAATGTAGGGGAAAATGAAAATACAATTGTGGAAGAAAAAAGCGATTCATATATGGAAAAAAATGAAAATACAATTGTGGAAGAAAAAAGCGATTCATATATGGAAAAAAATGAAAACACAATTGTGGAAGAGAAAAATGATTCATATATGGAAAGAAATGAAAATATAATTGTGGAAGAGAAAAGTGATTCATATATGGAGAAAAATGAAAATACAATTGTGGAAGAGAAAAGTGATTCATATATGGAGGAAAATGAGAATACAATTATGGAGAAGGAAGAATGTACAAAGATAAAGAAAAATGAAAATATAACTATAAAGAAGGAGGAAGATACAAACATAGACACGAATGAAGATATAAGTATGGAGAAAGATGACAAAGTTCCAATTGTCGATTCGACTAATAATGCATTATCAGATAATTTGAATCCTAATGATAATGACGCAAAAAATAAATCAAATACAGAAAATAAATGTTCACAACAATTAAGTGTAGAATCGATCGATTTTACTGCTGATATTACTTTAGATCAGTTGGATCAACAAAGAAGTATGACAGATGAAGACATTTTGCATCATTTGGATGAAATTGAAAATATTGATTTAGATCCTAGAGATTTCCAAATACAGGAGGAAAATGAGTCAATGGAAAAAGACACAAGAGACCATTCTTCTCATACAGAAAGTAAATTTGTTAAAGAAAGTGAAGAAGATGAAAGTATTAATGTAAATAAAACAACATCAAATACTATAAACAAAGAAATAAAACAAGAATTAAAAATAGAGAGATTTGAAATGAATGATTGGTATGAGAAAAAGGTAATGTATAAAATATAATACAGAAAAAATGAATGAGTAACACATGCAATTTTTTGCAGCTTATTGAGAAGGAAACGATTATAAAAGAACGACTTTCAAAAGTGGCCAGAGTTTTAGGAATTTCTTATCCATTTTATGAGAAATGGTTAGAACACGAAGAAAAAATAAATGGGTCTCCCCTCTGTAAATTAAAACCATCTCGACGATGTTGCTTGGATAAACCATATACTAATCGTTGGAAATTCATTTGTAAGTATCTCTGCCATTATTTCTCCTAAAAATACTGGACTCATTTTCTTAACTTATTAAGCAAAACTTTGCATGTACAGGTGTAATTGATAAAAACATAGTATGTAAGAATTTGTTACATTATTTAAACTTTATATCATTATTAATACTTAGAAGCACTAATATAGACAAAAATAATTAATAGTTGCATGGTGCAATTGTCAAATTACAGTCAGAGAGAAAGTGAGGGAGTCGATTACATATCTTATAAATTTTTAAAATTGATTCTCCTAAAGACAAAACTTTGTATATAGGTCTTATTTATTAAATGTATGTCCAAAAATGTTTGCACAATTTTCTTAACTTAAGGGAAATAACATATTTATCATTATTTTATTCTCTTATATACACACTGTTAAATCCAACTACTTTTTCTTAGATAATATAACTTTTTGTATTTCGTTTCTATTTGTAAAGAAACTTATATTTTTTTCATACGAATCTAATCTATTGATACAAAATTCAAAGAAGACGCGGAGTCCATTCAAATTTCATAATAAACTTTTGACATATTTTCAATATAATTTTTATTTCACTTGTTTTCATATTTCCAATATCTCTAACTGTTTTCATAATTTTATGTAAATAGGTATATAAAGTGTTTTGCTCAAATTCAGCACCTTCAGGTAGATATCTCACTCATTTTTATATTAGGAGAGATGTCAAAGAAAAACATTTGTTTTGAACAGGCAAATATAATAAGCAAGAATAAATATTCACCAGGTCATATTTCTCGAAATTTCAAGATCATCAATTATTTTTTAAATAGAATTATCATGGTTTACACATATGTCTCTTATCATTCTAGCCTAATAGCTGATATCATAACCAATCCGAGGTCTGTGAGATCTTCTAGAATATAAGATAATATATTGACATTAACAACATCATTTTCAATACTTGTCAAAATAAAATAATTTTTATTCATTAATCCATCTATTGTGATTTATTCATTCTATTATTCTATTCTCAAAGATTTATGAATATTTCCCAAGATCATGCGAGAGTCACATTATATATGTCATTGAATTGGTTATGATCTCAGTTATTATTCTGTAATAATAAAAAATATGTTTCATATCAAAAAGCATTGATGATCCTAAAATCTTCAAAAATGTGATCTTAAGAAAAATTTTTTACTCGTCATAATATTAAAACCAATTAGGACAGCCTGTACATTGTCGTTTCCTTCTAGTGATAAAATTTTACAATGAATGTTTCATATGATATCTCTAAATTTATATAAAAAACATTTTATATCTCATAGTTGTCAAATAGTTGTAAGATAGCGGTGTCACAGGCAGCTTTCAAGAGTTCTACTTACAATTTACTTATGTTTAAATCTTTATGATTGGTTCAATAACTTAGTTTACTTATTTTACGTTGATGTTAAATTCATTAAATAAATAGATAAATAATGGCATTTACAACCAATATTTTATAGCCACCTATTTTTGCAGAACAATATATTGATTATGTCTTTCTGCATTGACTAATATAAGTATTTTAAGCCTTTTATGTTTTATGATGCATAGGCGTACATATAACAATTACAAACATAATTTGTCTAGAATAATTAACTATAACATTAAGATAAAATTTAAAATACAAAATTCTTTTCTAGTTATAATTGTAAACCTTTATTTAATAATGTGTAATTATATATTGTGTTTATTTATTTGCTCTTAATTATAATAAAACAAATATATGTATATAATAATTTTAATTTCAAAACAGTGTAATTAAATTTACATATTTTTAGGCAATAAAAGAGATATACATGAGTCCATACCAGAAGTGGACAATCCTGGCATTTCTTTTAGCAAAAATAGAAAAATAGTCTGGAAATTAGAACCCAGTGGGGCATGGGGTGTAAATATAAATAACGAATCTCAATTTCCATCTTTTGTTTTACGTGCTGTAAAGGTATGTTTCCTAATATTCTATAAATTTTGATAAATATGATTTTTGAAAAGTGGATGCTTGTCTAAATATCTCAAAAGTTTGCAGTTTCGATAAAATACAAAGAATAAAATAAGTGCCTTGGTCATGTATATTTATAATAACTACTTGTAGTTTTATGGAACAAATAAAATATGTATATAAATATAATGTGAAATATAGAATAATAATAATAAATATAGAATAATAAAAATATAGAATAGATTATAATTTTTTATTATATATAATCTTTTCTAAAGCTTTTTGTTTGCAATGAAAAGTTCCACCTTTTCATTCATAATTTCAGTAATGGACATAATTATTTTCTAGTAAAGATTTGCATGTAACATCTTTGTATTTTTGAGATAAATATAACAACAATTCACAATTATTTAAAAAATATTATAGAAATTGTGATTATGTTGTATATAATAACTTGTACATTATATTTTTTCTACACAGATATTTGAAGATTTTCTCCAAACTACGGAACAATCATTAATCTCACTTAATTCTTCAGATGTAAACTTTTCTGATGATGTATCTATAGATGTAGTATCAAAAAAAGACACAAATAATGAAGAAAGACAGGATTGGTTATGGTTAGTAGTGCGTTGCAACAGTATGGATGAACTTATGCTATTTGCAACTGGACAAAATATCAGTCGCTCTACAATGGATAGGTTGAAACAAGTTTATGAATCTGGACCTGGGAAAAATTGTAATGTTAAATCCTTATATTGCAAATCAACAAATAAGTAAGAATATATTTTGCAAAATTAATAGTATATAAATTGCATAATTTTATATAAATGGCTAGTCTACATGACTTTTATTGAGAAGTAAATAATATACCATTTTTTAATATCAGGTATAACGATACTGCTGTCACGGATACAACATTTTTAGTTGGTTCGGAAGCTTTGGATGAAATTGTCGGGGGCCTAAAAGTACAACTTGCGCCTAAAACAAATTTTTGGTCAAATACTGCAGGAGCAGAGAATGTAGCAACCGCAGTAATAGATTTACTTGCACCTACTCCAAAAACAACAGTGCTTGAAATAGGATGTGGTATTGGTCTCATTGGATTGATGATGGCTTCTGTAAATAAAAAATATTTGTTTTTACTGTTTTTCACTATATTTTGTTCATTTATAATTTTGTAATTCAATTTCAGAAATGTCAACAAGTCATAGGAGTGGATTCTCCATCGGAAGTAGAAGAAGCTGAGATGACATGCGAATTAAATAATATAAAGAATGCTTCATTTATAATGGGGTCTCCTATTGAAGTAACAACTAAAATCATTGCAGCAGTAAAAAATCGTAAAACGTGTGCAGTAATCAATGCAAATACTAATGTTGGTCGAGGTATGTAAAAAATATTACATTATAAATAGATGTTTGTGAAATGTTTAACACATATTTTAAGTAATTTTATGATATCTCTTTTGATTTTTAATATAATTTTACGATTAATTGTAACTTATTTTATTAATATCATTTCATTATTAGCTATAAATATATAAGTAAATTCATTTAATTTAATAAGATTCTAAATTAAATAGAGCTTTATATAATATTTTTTATTAATAATTTTCTAAGAAATCATTCTTTATTGATAATTTTGATCTGATATATCTTCCAAATATTAATAAAAATTATTTATATTCTGTATTTGTTTCTATTTTACAGCAATTGAGGTTATGACAGCTCTAAGAAAAATACCATCCCTTAAACGAATAGTAATGATAACAACATTAACCAAGCAATCAGTGCGTGCTATATTAGAATTAGCTCGTCCCGGAGATCATAGTCATGGTTCACCATTTATTCCTATTGTGGCATGTGTTGTTGACACTTCGCCTAATGGTCCTCATTTTGAAGCGGTTATTTTGATGCAACGACGAATGATAAACAAGTTTAATCAAATATGGTCACAAAAAACTGCAGGGGAAGATATAAAAAGTTCAGAAAACAAAATTTTTCACGAAAAAATAAATCAACAAAACACTAATAAAATAGGTAAAAAGATCTCAAGCAAACCAACTGAATTACAAACTAAAATGAACTTTAATAAATTCTTGGTCAAAAATCACACAAAAAGGTCGATAAAGAAAGCGTTTTACATAAAGCATGCTGAAAATTCATCTATAAAAAATAGATTCAATAGGAAACGTTCCCATTCTCCAGATAAAGGAGAAAAACCAAAAAAGCTAATAAAGAAATTTAGAAAATCATGTGTTATAGCATGGCATCCTGGTAAGTTTATATTCAAAATATATAAGAAATTAACAACTTGGCAAGAAGTGTAGGGATATTTTTTTTTTATAAGTAATATGTAATTTTTAGTATAACTAAAAAAGTAACAAAATAAGTAAATAACATAGTATAATATCTTCTGGTTCAAAGCCTCATTTATGAAAAAATCAATTTAAGAAATTTTGTTACTATTACTTTTATTAAAATTTGCATTTTTGCATAACACTGGTAAGATTTAAACGATGTAAGCAGTAGCATATTAGTTGTTCCTGTTATTGAAAACTTTTTCATCTCAGTTTGTTATATACATGTGTATATATAGGGTGTACCGAAAATCTAGTAAGTAAAAAATTTAGTACTCGTGGACTTGAAAAGAGTAGCAAGAATCAAGTGGACGAAACTTCAAACTTATTTTTCTCGGAAACGAAACTTTGTATCGACAATTGTCACTCTACTGTCGTTCGACTTACTTCACAGAGGGAATTACCCCCTTTCGGTTTGTACCACCGTACAAGGTACCTAAGTGCAAAGAAACCCATTTAACCTCGTTACCACTCACTTTGTCAAGTGCACGCGTACTTGACAGAACTTCATCGTCGATCTTCTCGAAAACAAAGCCGTATTTCAAAAATTGTCGCTCTATATTTCCGATTTACTTTTACATGGGAAATCTCCCTCTTTGAACTTGTACCTCGATTTTCAATACACTCTGTATAAATATCATATACAGGGTGGCTCAGATTTTAACAGCGAAACTTTATCAATGTACTATATAGGTCTAAATAAGAAAAAAATGTTTTATAAAATTATAACAAGAAGACGAAATATGAAGGGAACTGTAAAGAACTTGCGATTGCCATAGGAACAATACAATGTAGGAATAAATCAGCGATATTTACTTTTGTTCTGTTTATCTGTAATTACTATTAATAAATCGCTCGACTTCGTATCAAAATTCCATGATTATTACAACGATATGCAGATATACTAAAGGTAAATGTTACTGATCTGCTTCTACATTGTATAGCTGCAATTTCAAATTCTTTACCGTTCCCGTCCTGTTTCGTCTTTCTTGCCATAATTCCTTTACAAAGTCTTAAACGACCTATGCTTATATAATATTTTTTTATTTTTAATATTAGATCAAGCATCAAAGAAGAAAAAAGAATGGGACACGGGAAATTCACAATTATGTACGAATCTATTCTATGAAAAAAAGATGCAAGAGCGTCCTAAAGAACAAACTGATTTAAGAGAGAGATTATCTCATAATCGATTGGATACTGATATTGCTCAAACATTAAAAGAGCATCAAGCACTTTTAGAAATAGCAAAGGAAAAGTTAAGCGGACCAGCACCGACTGTTGATATGAATACTGCAAAACAATTACAAAATATGTTAAATATCGTTTTAGAACAAACAAATAAACTTCAAAATCAACTTCCACGTTCTGTTTGGGACCGTATTGCTTCACCAGGAAACATAAATTCCGGTCAAAGGGAAAATAAACAAGACGATCCTCTTTTGAAGGGTCGTTATGTTCAAGAGATGGGTTCCCAGGATATTCTAATCACAATGCCAAATAAGAGATTCTTAGATAATGAAGAGCCTGAACCAAAACCAATGTACAAAAAATATAATAATTTACCACCTTTAGAGCCAAATACAATTATGCCAGTAGCATATGCAATTAACTCTAGAGAAGAAAAATCTTTCCGTGTAACACCAGAAAGATTTGCCAGATCGTTCAGAGTCGAGGTAAACCAGAATCGGGATCCAAGAATTCGCAGGAATGAAATGGAAAACATGAAAAAACCAATTTCACCTGTGAGAAGACAAACTTCTTCACCAAAACATCGTGTAACTCCTCCAAAAAGACTTTCCCCTAAACGTCCATTGCTATCACCTCCAAGACATCCATGTTCGCCTCCGAGAAGACACTTTTCTCCTCTTCAACGTCCCACGTCACCTATGTATCGACAACGTTCTCCCATAAGACGTCAAATATCTCCGTTACGACGACCAATGTCACCGAGACGAATGTCACCCTTAAGACAAGCTTCATCGCCGAGACGTCCGTCACCGCCACGACGAATAGAAATGTCTATGAATCGTCCAATGTCACCATTAAGACATCAAGTATCACTACGACAAATGTCTCCCATAAGATCCACTTTGTCTCCTAGAAGACAATCATCGTCAATGAAGCGACCGATATCTCCACTAAGAAGACAAATTCCGTCTCCTAATCGAATAATACTTCCTAATAGGCAGGATATGCTACTTTCTAGGAGACAAGCAATGCCACAAGAAAGGCAACAGACATCGACAGTGAGACGAATGGAGTCACATAAATTAATGTTTGAACGTCCTACATTATCACGACAACAATCTCCTCAAAAACGACAAATGTCACCATCAAGATTTACCGATGATTGGGATATACCAAATAGAAGAGCCATTGAACAAAATATTTTGGTTCGATCTGTTGACCAGATACCTGAACAAAATATCTGGCGAAGTGAACAAACTCCGGCATCTAGTAATAATTGGGAACAAATTGCGTGTAACGATAGACGCCGTAAGAGTTTTAATCAAGAGAAGTGGGAAACTGCTAAAGATCCTATGCGCAGTGATGGTTGGAATAACGGTGGAAATACTTGGAATTCCAAACAGATGTATACAAAGCCTATGATGAAAGAAACATGGTCATCAAATTCCGATAATAAATGGTCACCAACATCTATGCCCAGTAGTAGTAATGATAACTGGAATATTCGTGGAAAAGATAGCTCGTCTGCTTGCACGGAATCTTGGATGGACAATAAGAACCAAGGTAGATGGGAATCGTTAAACGTTAAAGATTCTTGGAAGTGCGACAAGGAAGATTTGAATGACTTACCAGAAGATGCAAAAGATCCTTGGGGTGATGATGGTATTTCAGATTTGAAAGAAAGATGGCTTAAATTTGAAAGTACCGGTACATCAAATACATGGGTAAGGGAAAATGAACAACAGCGAGGAGATTCATGGAACTCAAAATATAACAAAGATAACTGGCAAAATAAAGGATTATCTTTTGTTACAAAATCTCAGTGGCAAAATAATGACAGTAAAAATATTGGAGAATCACGTTGGCTTTCCCAAAGTGATGAGAAGAAACCTACATGTAGCGGTTGGCAAAATGGGAATACTGTTGGATCTTGGCAATTTCAAAATGCAAGTTTTCAATCACAACGTTCTTTTCCTTCAACTCAGTTCAAAAGTTCATATTAAAATTTGTGATCTTGATAATAATGTTGATTATCAAGGAATTAAATTTGTTAAGTCATTCTTACCATATTGTAATTTTGTTAGATTATAAACGCGGAATTCACACTTTTCTTCGCGAAACAAAATATTTAAAAGGTCATGAAATAAACAATTGTATATGCAATTGAAACTAAAAGAGTGTTTAAGTTTATATTATAAGATCATTATTCATTTCATTTTTTATGATTGTAGTTTCTACTTTGTTATTTTCAAATTAACGATATTAATGAAATAATGTAAGTATTAAACATATGGTGTTATAATTTTTAAATAAACTTAAAACTTGTTTAATATGCTATCATAAATTTTAGACAATGGTGTTTTAATACATATCTCTTTTAAGACAATCTAAAAAATAAGTTCATATTATACTTTTAAAATAAAACTGTATTTACATAAAAAATCAATTCACTTAATTATGTTTGATACATACATAAAATATTTATCTAAAAATTTTAATTACGATCCGTAACCGGATACATATATAAAATATATGTGTATATAATATATATATATATATGTATATATATATATATATATATATATATATATCAACAATATCCTATACTTATACATTTTATTAGGAAGTAAAAATATATATCCTATAATTTTATAAAATAATATATTTAGGCATTATATGTTTGATTTCATTATTGAGACATTTAAAAAATACCGAACTGCATCAAGTTTGCGACTAACTAAATATCTGCTATTTTTTAGAAGTTGAATATTTTAACTAAGAGCGTTAAATAAATATAAAACTTAAGTAAACAAGTTTTTGAACTTTGGCGTTTTCTGTTTAATAGGAATTGACATGTCTCGGAAAAGATTTTTCTCAGAACTTAATGAGTTCCTTTAAAATATAGGAAGTTCTTCATTAAAATGTAGTTTCTCTAAAATTTTATGGAATTTGTAACATCGAACTGCAAATCAAACATATTTATAAAAATTACGATCAGTTTATTATTTTATAACTATGCAACAGAATCGTTAGCAGTTCGACATACTGTATTATTTTCATAATGCTAATTGATTAGTATTTTGAAGTAAATACAATATTATGTAAAAATATCTTATAAAATTAAGCATTTATTTCAATTTAGAAGTAAACGATTTTGAATAAAGGATAGGTGCGCACATACGTACATTAAGTCTAATACAGTATACAAAATTTTTTTTTTTTTTTATTTTGGTTATTTTACAATTTGTATTTATGGACATTTGGTAAAGTGTTATATCTTATTGGTGAAGAAAAAAAAAATAAAATAAAAATAAATATAGCATGTGGGTGGCTACCCCCAGCGGGGTGCCGGCTTCGTTTTTTTCTAAGTTATATCTTTTATGTAGTATACAAAATTCATTCAAAAACCGTACTCTACATACATATATATGTATATGTGCATCTGTGTTGATAGTTGTTTACTAACGCACGTGTAATCTGCTACGTATTTATGATGTATTTACATAAAAAAAAAGACATCTACTTTCATATTTAAATTTAATTAAATTTGAAACGATAATATTTCAATTCATTTATTTCATATTTACATAAACAAAAGTAACAAATGTTTCGTTCAAAGGTATAACGTTTAGAAACACTTACTTAAGTAATATGCTAAGGATATTTAGGTTAGAGATAACCTCTAATATCTTTCAGGTATTTCCTGTTTTACGAAGTATAAACAGAAGTTCTTATGATATTGGACATACAAAATTATTACGAAACACATTATTTTCAACCAACGTTTTGCATGGAGATTCAAGTGATACATCAAATGTATCTTTAAATGAAAACTTAGCTACAAACACTTCACAGCAATCTCAAACCTTAAATGAAACAATACAGGAATCTAAAACTTCAATTAAGAATGCAGAGTTTTCTATAGAAGCTTCGGTTGGATCAAATACTTCATCCTTTCCCACAGAGGTATGTAATAATATATTGATAATATATTTTATATTAATATATTTTAAATTAATATGAATATGTAGTGAACAAAATTATTGCATTATAAATAATTACTAATGTATTCTGTATAATTATGTTTTAATACACTAAGTATCATTTTCTTTAAAAGCAAGAATATGTCAGTATATTATTATTCAGAATAATTGATTATTCTATTATCAGAATAAAGGAATATTGAATTTAGAAAATTAATACCTATTCTACATATACAGTGTTTATTGTTTTAAAACAAGTTATAGTAATTATATTATGAATTAAAATATTTTTTTATAGTAATAGAGATTATAAATGTTAATCTTATAAATTTATTGTGATTGTTTATAACATGTATTTTGTTATTATAAAATACATGTATTTTGAAATTGGAGATTATTAAATGGACTTTTGTTAATAGATATTCAAGTATAAATTATATAATTCATTAAATAATACTAACAATTCATATTGTTACCTATACATAATGTTATTAATGTATTACTTAATAATAATGAAATTTATATTCCTATACCTAATATTGCAAGGAAATTAATAAAAGATCTTGTATCATCTGCGAATATAAAAATCAATTAGAAATCTATTCTAAACAATCACTTAATAATAAATGTATCGTACTTTTAAGAATTATAAATTGATTTTCATACATTAGTTTGTATTTTTTGATACTTTTTAATACATAACATAATATCATTAATACATTCTAGTCTGAGCTCGATAAACTATATAAGAAACTAGAAATTGAAGTCAGAGGAAATGATCCCGCTGTTCTTAGAAGTTATGGAGAATTTGCTGTTATGGTAGCAGATCATTTAGACATAACTGTAGGCAGACAGTAAGTTAATGCAGTGAAAATATTTTTAAATATTTATAAAAATATATACAAGAAAATATAAATACACAATACTAAAATTTACAGTGTTGAAATACGAAAACCTATATTTGAAAGATTGACGCTACTTAAGTCTGTCCACGTTCATAAGAAACATAGAGTTCAATATGAAACAAGAACATATTATAGATACGTTGATCTCTTTAATTTAACTGGCTCAACTGCAGATACATATTTAGAATATATACAAAGAAATCTCCCAGAAGGAGTGGCAATGAAAATTACAAAGGTATGATTTAAATTGTTTATTTCTAACTATACATGTAAGATACAGGTAACCAATTTTACTTTTTGCAGGTGGAATTACAAACCTTACCCAAAACAGTCGAGCAAGCAATGTCTTCACAACAATAAATGAAACAATTATGATATTATCATTATTTTAGTAAATAGACAAATAAATTATATATGCATAATAATTTCGTTTGTCTTTCAATAGTAATATTAACGATAGGCATGGTAGTCATAAAATCGATTTTACTGCTTCATCTTTAACTATACGTGTATTATTTTACATGACATCATTGCTATAGTCACGACATTATCATTTTTATGTTGCCGATTTAATAAGTATAATACTGTGTGATGAATTTGTAGTCTTGTTAGTGACTTTTTCCAATTCTGGTAGTAAATCTTTTTTTGTAAATATAGGTAACAAAGTTTGCATAGTTTTAATATTTAAAGTCCTTAAGGGTGTATTTTCCATGCGTTTTATAAAATAATGTTCCATATCCACATTATTATAGGTTGTTTTGGAATTGTTAAATGGATGACTTTTATTCAATTTTAAATTTAGAGAAACAGTCGGAGATTGCACCTGCCGTGCAGTCGAATTTTTTTCTTGCATTGCAACTGAAACATATGCTTTATGTAATAAATTTCAAGAAAGTTTATTCACAGTAGTATTTGATATGTCTTTACTTTGATGTTTTCTATTTAATTGAGCACTGGCTATACATTTATGTAAAATGAATTCATATCCTGGAAATATAGAAAATATACATAAATAAAATGCAGAAATATTTTATAAATAATATATGTAAAATATACGTGATTTTTAAACAATAACATTTGCTTTATACACATTTTAATCCTCATGCAAGTATTAATAAAATGCAGAAAACAATTTTTGTATATTTCAGTATTTTATTTGTTGTTATATCTGTTATTTTAAAAAGATGTTTCGCATATAGATAATATCGAATAATGGATCACGTTCTTAAATTATTATACTTACTAGAATATTTTGATTGAAAATGTAAGTCACTGTCCAATCCACAAATTAAATGAATTATAATTATGGTGAGAAAAATAATTAAGCTTTTCATTTGAAATATATTAATAAATTGAAATACAGTCTAATATAGAAGTACAGTATTTGTCACGTTTAATATAGTATTTACAAATGTTCTAGAAAATTAAAAAATGAAGTACACAAATTTTATTACAAAAAGAAAACTAATTATGTGTAAGGATATAAGAGAAAAATGAAAATATTTTCACTTTTGTTAAATTTTTAGTAAGATAAAAAATATGAAAATCAATCCACCGTCGATTAACAAACTCTCTGTTACCACTACTATACAGTGAGTGGAAGTTGCTATGTCTTCATTTAATCTTTTTACAATGTTATTCAAGAAAAACCGGTTTGAAGGAAGAGTGTCGAGTTTGAAATTCTCCTACCGCCTGAAACAATTTTAGTATCATTCTACGCGTGATTAACAAAATAAAACAGTTAACGAAATACATTTGTTTGTATATTTAAGTTATGCGCATTTTATATTATAAAATTTATTTTATTCATTAGAAAGTGAAACCAAAACAATAAGAACAGTCTATCGAAACAAATAGGAGATGGCGAAATAAAATGAAACATGTATGTTTAAAATGTGATATGTATTCGTCACAGAAAAATAATACATTCAGTAGTAAAAATAAAGTTTACGCATTTAATTATTTAGTACGTGTTTATGATCACGAGTACAGCGATTATAAATAAGAAAAAGTAAAATAACGAATGTCGTGTTATTACTAATAGCATCGATATCTAAAACATATTTGACGTATTATGCTATAAAGAATTATTTCATATTTAAATTTTAAAAATTGCAACTTGTTTACAAATTAATTTTCTTAGTACTCTTTTATGTAAATTTTATTAATAACATAATCTTTTTTAAGATGACCATACTCGAATATAATCGATTTCGAAAGCATTTTTTCCACTCCAGCTTGGTAACCATTTATCTTTTGCATGCCAAAAGTTCAACATTGCCTAGAATATATCAATCGTCGTTAATTAATTGTGCTCGATTAATGCTACAACAATAAAATAATATTTTGTCATTGATCATTATAGATTGTGATCTTAAACGTATGTATATACAATAATTCGTTCTAAAGATAGTCTCACTAAGGCCGCGATTATACAGAGAACTGCGAGCGGTAAGACGAGTGACGACAAAGAGGCCGAAGATAAATCAAAGATTCAAATAAACCATACAGCGACTGAGAGGCAACGCGATGACCATTATTATATTCGCTATTTTAATAGGTATCCAAACGGCAGGTAGATGGTAACGGTGAATACCAAGGATTATTTTGATATCGAGTCCTTAATAATTGGGGTGCGGTATAGATCGATTTTATGGTAACATTAAATGGTAAATTATAAAGATTATAGAAATACGTCTATGGCAGAAGAGATATGGGAAGGTGCGGCATGATTTTGTCGCTCGTTTGTACATGCTCCGTATAAATATGCTATATGCTACGTATAAATGTTCGTAGAATATTTACCTTGGCTTCGATATTTTTCCATGGTTTTTTGTGTCCCGAGCTAATTGTTTTATCAGGAAATACGCGAATACCACCAACTCCCACACCAATTACGATATGAAACTATTAGAGTACAATGAAAATTGTCAAAGTTAAAAGTCTGATCGATCTGTACATTTAACATGTGATTAAATTTTTAATAATCATAATGATAATAATATTTGTCGATAATAATGGTTGTTTATAATTTTATAGAAAAAGACTAATTACTAAAATATATATATGTAATACCGAAGAAATAAGCAAACTATTGATTCCGAGTACATATGTATATGTAGTGGCGATCATATAAACAGGTTTGAACTCTGGACTCTCCTATACCGAAAACATTCACGAAATCTTTCGTCTTTTGAATCGATAAATGTCAAGATACATATATATTATGAGAGAGAGAGAGAGAGAGAGAGAAAGAGTACTATCTCGCCTCGTTGGTCGGACAGTACGTACATATAGTAAACATATTTGTCAATAATAAGTTGTTACAGATTTCATTTCTTGCTCATGTGTATATTAGTACGAATTATATATTATTTAACTTCATTGTACAGAAATACATATAAATTTCGTGCGAAGATCGTTAAACTCTCAAGAAATTAGTTTAATAATGATATATTACTTAAAAAGATATATCGAAGGTACATTACGAAATACCGAAAAATAGTAGTGGTAGGTAGTTTTGTAAATGCATACCTCTTGATCAAAAGGAGCCATTTGGGTAAAATTATTCCCATACATCCAACCATCTGTCGGAGGATTTAATTTACCAACTTCTTCACCGTCTACAAGGAATTGAAATCCTTTGGAATTCCAAATTGTTGTGTAAACGTGAAAATCTTGCGTCCATCTTGGCCCATTCTCTCGAGTCTGAGAAACCATGTGGTTTGTAATATTTACACCTGTACCAATACGGACTCCAAAATCTAATCTTCTTGAATCGTAGATGCTTCCATCGACAGTGTTCACTAAATTATCGTTTCCACGAGCAAGGCCGAGGACAATGCATCCACTGGAATAATCGGGACCGTAATAATCGTACTTTGGTTTAAGCCACATTTCTGTCGTAAATAAATACGATATTTAGTTACTTTGTTTATTAATCAAACTCGATTCGAGCGAATTTAACGAAATTATTAATCAAAGTTGAATTAATTGAATTAAAATGTTACGTAAATAATTGAATTAGATTTGTTCATTTACTTCAATGTGTTTTGCTTAAAAAAGAAGTAAATAACACAGAACAACATGTACCTATGTACAGGGAGTTCCATTGTATGTAGGAAAGTAAGAAAAAACGTTCATATAAATATATACTAGATGTAATCTTGTATTTAAGTTATAGCTTGTTTCGTATTGTAATAACTATTCAATGAAATTGCTCGAAGTGCTCGAAGCTCCTAACTCCAACGCAAACACGATCACGCTTAGATGCAATTACATTCATTCGCTGATGTATAAAATGGTGGATATCTCGTGCCTTATAAGCAGATATGCTATGTAATTGAATTAATATTCACCTGGATATAACCAATCACCTTCAGGAAATTTTGCTCTTATTTCAATTTTTCCGTATCGGAAATAGAAACTGTTTTTCGTAATTAATCTGGTAGATATAATAGGCGGTAAAATACTGAATGACGTAGCTTTACGTCGGCATTCATCTCGAATCGTACTACTACACCTGTAATAAATATAATAAATAATAAATATAATAAAAATAAATCGAAGTAACGTATCAAACAATTGGCAAAATATAGATAAAACGCATCGATATCACGTAAATATGGAATCTATAAAACATAAATAAATAAGTAAAATTAGTTGGGTAATACAATTGTGTGAAAAGCCTGTATTTAAAAAAGTCATACTACACTCACTCGCTAAGTAGTAGCGTTCCATACATAGTTGCATTTACACCATAGTGGTTTTCTAAAATCGCTGGTTTGATTTTAAGCATTCCGTTTTTAACGGATGCTACAAATGTATGTTGTCTATTGTGATAAATACAAAATTCATAGTCCTATAATAGAAGAACTATATAAGAAGTCTTACTATCGATCAGGGCTTAAGTACGTATTTATACTTACAGGATTTAACGGTATTTTTGTTTCGTGTCTCCAAAGTGAGTTATTAAAGATGTCGAATGTTTCATCGAACACTAACTCTTTGGTAGCTGTAACTAAAAAATACATACCTTTTCATATTTTACTTATATCTTTTTCTACTCTTTATATTCATAGACTTCTTTGTCATTTATATTTTATTTTTTAATTATTACAAATTTATTTTAAATCTCGATTCTCCCAATTTATACTATAGCTTTCCTACTACACCGACTATAGTTTAAAATTACTACGAAGAATAAAATAACGAATTTTTCTTCTTTTTTTATATTTCACTAATGAATTTGCGAAGCAACGTTTTTTTAATAATAATATTGCGATCAGTTGTAATAATTTGTAATATTTAACCGGTTAACAGTTATTTTTAGAAATAATATTTAACTTTGAAGAATCGCGCATAACATACCTACTATCGATAAATTATCGAATAAACAAAATTTATATTTTATGTGATATACATATATACATGTATATTTTGATTCTGTAAGAAGATGATTCGACCATTTGTCATTAATTCATATATTTCAGTAGCATTCGTGTATTATTTATACGAATTAATCAAAATGTCCACATTATAAACAGCGATGTGGGTACAATATACATGTATACATACATATGTATACTTATAAATGTATAATATAAGCTAAATATTCGTACTTGTCCAGGTTTCTTCTCCTCTGTTATACATTATCCCATTAACTTGTACATAAGTCCAATAATGTATAACATCTCCGTTTTCCAAGATCATATTTCGATTCTGAATGATCCATTTTCCATTATTCTTCTTATACACCTCGCCCGATATTCGTCCTACTTCGTTCAACTTAATAGTCCTATTTATGTTTCCTTGAAACGCAAAAAATTGTATGCCGGGCTCATCTGTTATAATACAAAAAAGATACATACGTTATATTCATTACACAAACCATAGTGTTGAAGTAAAAGTAAATTTTGGAAATATCAGTTAGTACGTAGACGATAAAATGACCTTTCTTTCCATTCGATGAGAATATTATGTTTCTCGTTTCCACTTACATACTATATCTGCCTCATAACACCTTCGTAAATTAAAATTTTCAAAAGAAATACTCTTTGATACAGCATATCCACAAAATATCCACAAAAATAAGAATACAAATAAGGTACATATATATATATATATATATATATATAAAAGAAATAGAAACTCGAACATTATTTAACATTGATCAGTATCAAGTACTATCAATGGAAACTTTTTATTTTATTTTATAGAAAGATCGGGTACGATAAGTAAACGTTTCATATTTGTTAAACAGATATATCTCGATCTATTTATGCATTTACGTATATAAACGAGTTTCTAAAAAATATAGTTTCTCGGAACTATGTATATCGCATAAACTTACTATAAAAAAAAAACAAATGTGCATTTTAATCGAGGAAACAGTTTGATAATGTATTATCGATAACAAAGTTATAGCCGATATTATTCTACTTTATAGATTTCTAAGCATATGTATGATTTATCCCATTCTCATTGTCTTAAATGTCTTTACACATTTATCTTTCTGTAATAATCTAACCTTATAAAGGATAGTTAATTATCGCTTATTAGTTTTAATTAAATTAACAATCTCGGTTATTTACAATTAATCGGTAGCTAAAAATCGCGTATAAAATTAGAAATTAGATACAAATTTTTAAGATAAATGTTTACGACGGAATTATGGAATTTTGCAAAATACGTCAAGCAATCCTGGAATTTAAAAAAAATCATGAACTTGTGCATATAAATCTATAGCCGAGTATAAATATCACATAAAATTTATTTATAAATATTTCAATTGCCAGAATAATTATGATAGACCATTGTCTTTGATGATAGATAATAATATTTAAAAAGTATGATTGATACAATATACGTAGTATATATAAAATGCTGGTAAAATTTTATTCGATTGCAATCATGTTTTATTGCACATTACGATTTCATAATTGTCTGATGTTTCAGAATTAATCCCATGTATTACTTTCTTGTATCATCCACATTTATATTACTTAGTCATCGCCCCATTCAGAAGGAAAACATTAATGGTAAGTAAATAGGTAAATCCGGTTATTCCCGAGGAATTCCAAATGAATAATACGAAGTAAATGACCACTGGTGATGTATATGTATATTATATGTATGACGAACTTAAAGTTATCAGTCATACACATATGTATGTATGTATGTATGAATGTCATTTTCCATTAATAAGACGATTACGACAAGATGTTCGTTACTATTCTTAAGTATCCTTATTTTTATTAAAATTAAATATTTTCTATACTTTTTCGTATGAATATTTATACATTCGCTTATACATTTGTGTATAAATATAACAAATTGCCTATGAATTTGAGTCTGTATAATGTGTGATAAATAATTAAGTACAGTAAAACGAGTAAAAAAATTAATAAGTAAATTTCTTTTACAACCAGTACTAAACCATTATTTCTTTGTAATTTAATATTATTTACTATTTGTAGCTTCAAAAATTATCTATGGAATAACTGGTTAATTTTTATGATCGTATTGAATATAATAAAATTGATCGCGAAACTACTAAAAATAATCGGTAATCTCTTAACAAAATATAACTTAACAACATAATATTTGACAGCAAATAGTGCTAAATAAAATAATTGCATTTCCGTACGGTTAATTTCTACAAGTAGATATGTATAGATTATATGTCTATATAGTCACTTACCCGATATCGATATAAGAATTCCTTTTGGATTTAACACTTCGAACGTTGGCGTGGGCACAACATAAGAATTCACTAGTGTAAGATAACTTGTCAAGTTCGATGATAATAATATGAAAATTGAAATGGAACAAATGTCGTAATGAAACATGTTTCTTAAAAATGACAGTTTAGTTGATGTAACAGAAATTATCTACATCGATGAAGTTGCGTGGAATGCTGCCGATGACACACTGATCTTGGTACTGACGATAAATATTTCCTTATACACATAGTTCCGATTTACGATTCCTTCTGCAATTTATCAAATCACTACTAGATTCAGATAATTAGGCATCAAATAAAATTTCGCTGAAATAAACAGAGTTCTACTGCGCGTATCGACACTACAATGAAAAATCGTATCTCGATCTACACCTACTATATTTTCGACTATCGCACTACGCGCGTGTCCTCGTACGCAACCTATATAACGTAAAGTGACATCCATTTAAAAAAAAATTATTGACTTCTAAAAGTTGAATTTGTCTTTTTTTGAACCTCTACAATTTGAAAAATATTCCATCCAGTATAAAATTTCTTTAAGACGTTTTCGTTTGTTGAGTTCTCTTAATCAAAAAATTCGATAAGAAGAAACCTTCGCAGCTCAAAGATCTCTGTCATTCCCTTCAGATGCGAGATACCGACTTCATATTTTTGTTCGACATGACAAATAATTGTTATTATGAAAGTCGTAAAAAATCACTACTATTATGAACCTATTTTTATTCTTTATTTCATGTTAATAAAGATCTGTTGCTTATTTTTGCATCAACCAATTTCGATTAAATATTCGGTACGTGTATGTCCAACGTAACTCTTCAGCGAAAATTCGTCTGGCTAATTCGATGGAATATCTTAGATGCAGAACGTTTGAGCATATAATCTTAGGTTGGAAACAAACATCCAGTTTGAGAGAGCCTACGTGGCTTCGATTAAAGCTGTCAATTGGCTACGGTCCTAGATGAAGCATTTCTGTTTCCGAATTCTAGCTTTCCTATTACCGTACTATGTATTGAATCCTAAGATAGTTTTCAGATATATTTTGTTTTTTAAGCATACGCAGTTGACATTTATTCACAATACAGGTGCTGCTCCATGCGGTTAAGGGCTGAAGTCAAGTAAAGTTAGCATATACAGGAACCCCCTAAAATTAGAGACCTACCCTGTTTGGTTGCAATTTAGCATAGGAAAGAACCTATTGAATTCTATGTTACAAGAACATATTTAATTGTACGATTCTACGAAAAAGTTCGTATTTACTTTTCTATTCGAGCTTTTTCGAGTACTCTTTGTACAATCGTCAACGTGGACAAACGTCGAAGTAAAACTACGTGAGTTCGACAGTTTCTAAATCTACAGAACGTGCTGTAAATGGGACTATCTTGAATTCTCCTTTAGTATTTTCATACACACTGCAATAATAATTCCATTTTTCTTAATGATCGTTATAAAAACATGTAGAGACAATGCTAATGATTATTATATATATATCGTCGCTATGTGTATTTGTTTATACTTAATTTTTTATTTTCGTTGTTTATTTATTATTGGTCATAATCAATTTGCATTGCCTCTACATGTTCTGTGCAACTAAACAGGGCAGATCCCTAATTTTATAAGTTTTTGTATATGCTACCTTTAGTTGACCTCGGCACTTCGCCGCATGATGTCGCACTAGTCCGGAAACGATCAGGTCTATAAGCATGAGGATTCTCATGAAGTTATATTCACGCTATAACGTAACAGTATATATACTAATATGTATGATTATACAGTCCACAACAAAACTATGTTTCGCGCAGAGCAATGTCCCTTTGGTATCTTGTTTGATCAATATACAATATAGAAAAAATTTATATCATGTTACTAACTAGAAGCATAACAAGAAGTAGCATTTTTAGAATTCTATCGCATGATTCGATACCAAAAGTTATAAATACTTGTTTAATACAAGAGATCAATATAAAATATCCAAAGAATATAGGTTATCTTGTATTACATTCTAAAAAGTATTCAAATAGAAGTAATAATGTAAAGACATTCGATTATAGATCAATAGCTTATCTCAGCTCAAATAGTAGCGGTGTATTTCCAATTACACAGTGAGTACATATTATGATAATAACAATGACAACTTATTCTCTGTACATTTTCTATGCTTAAAGTAGCTGTGCTTTCTTTAGATCTTTTAATTAATGTTTTGAATTGGAAAATCTAAATATTACACGTAAATATTAATTACGTAAAATCTGTATGTATAAATATTATATATTACGCTTTATATATTACTTTATATATTACACTATTATATATTACATTCGGTTCTAATCCTTTTCGAGCCTCATCTTTTAACAAGAATATACTAGCAAACAACAGTAAATTATGAATAATACAAAAGAGATCTTTTCTTTTACGTAGAGAATTGACGCCTGTAGAATTTGAGAGAATTTCTGACGAAACGCTTGATTCTTTAACTGAATATTTTGATGAATTAATAGAGCAAACAACACATTTGTCGGATGCGGATGTGTCATATGGGGTATGTTGTATCAGCATATATATCATATTTTTATGACTGTGCTACAATTACAAAGATATTACATAATTGTGATTTTTAGATAATAATATCGTACTTAATGTCGTAGGATGGAGTATTAACTGTCAAGTTTGGTAATTCTCATGGCACTTACGTCATAAATCGTCAGACTCCGAATAAGCAAATTTGGCTGTCTTCTCCCAAGTCTGGCCCAAAACGATATGATTTTATAAATGGTAGATGGATTTATAAACATGATGGGAAAACATTACACGAATTACTTAACAGTGAAATAGCAGCAATCGTAAGGGATCGAACAAACTTCGATAAATGTTCCTTTAGTGGAAAAGAAAGAGGAGCAACAACGACAGATCTTTAATTCCATTTATCGATGTTCAAAGTTGCAATATCGATTGAAATGGCTAAATACCTTAAGTTGGAAATGTACAATTTTACAATCTATGTATATAAATAATAACATAAAATAGATAAAACATTTTAATATATTTATGTGAGTATCTTTGTAAAATATTGACACAAATATTTGCATGATAGAACGGCACGTTTAGTAAAGTTTTTTATGACATCATAAAATAATTATAAGTCTGGTATTTATATCCGTATTTATGTGCAAAAGAAGAAATATAATAAAAAATAGTTCATTTTAAAATTTAATATAACAATATATATAATATAATATAACGGTCATTATACGTTTCTCTGTATAAATTATTTATCGAGTATGCTTTATGTAAATAAGTAATATTCAAGTTGAGTATTAATGAATGTTATTATCTAAAATTTATCGTTAATAAATATTTTTATATATTTATATATTTCTAAGAACGTTATTATCTACCAAAGAATCGACGAAAATGGAGATTATGGAAGATGGCAATTTAGTAGACCGCGTTAGAATCTTATTGCAACGGGACATGCAATATTATCAGGTATTATTACTTTTAATTAATAGTTCCGAATTTCTCGAATAATTTTCCACCAAGTTAAAGAACTTGTTTTGAAAACTTAATAAGAATATACTTTTTCTTTACTACAAAACAATAAACATATAGCGAATAATAAGTAAATTTGTACAATGGTTATACGGATTATTATTAAGATATATTAATATTCGGTATTGGTATTTGATATTTGGAATTTTTCTAAGTATGGAAAAAGATAAGATTGCTATACATATACATGTATATTAACTTGGAAACCATCTTACAATTAAGATCGTATGACACGTGTATGATATATATATGTATTTTTCCCAAGGGGAATTCGAAAAAACAAAAATAAAAAAAATATTTATATTGTATATCTATATTGTTAGCAACATTTACAATATATATATGTATGTATGTATATTATTCTTAATCTTTGTTTCCATCACCCTTCAAGGTTTTTTAGTAGATGAAATGTACTTTTGTCTGTACAAGTACATGTTGCGTACGATTTCGGCTATGACTCGTGTAAGTTTATTTAATATGACAATTTTCTATAAGGTGCTGAGTTGTTTAGCTAATTTACAAACGATAAAAAATTTCTATTATTGCGAATAAAGTTTTGCATACGAAATCAGAAATTTAGAAATCGATGCTAATATCTTTTCTCGATTCTGATAATATTAACTTTAACGTTGTTTTTGAGATAAAGAAAAAGTACACGATTAAAAGTTAATTGGTTTAGTGCGATCAAACTGTTGTCACTTAGTTTATATTCCACGTTAATCATTCATATACATATATTAGTTAAGGTGTACTGTATATCTACGATAGATCTTTTGGGATAGAAAAATTTTCTCCTTTACTATCGAGTTATTTATACAGAATTTCTATAATTATTGTATGTACTTACGTAACATCGAACTGTAGATTTTAAACGCAAATATGAGTTTTTTTTTACAATTTGATTAATAAAGTGTTAAACGACAACTATATAGAAATATACACGTAAATATAAATTATCTCAATTTTATTTTCTCACAAACTAATAATACCGTAAGTTTGTTATGGTATAATAACGTGTAATATATCATAATAATACAGGAAATGCAAACTGTACTAAAGGAGCCCCTTTGCTCGCGTATTAGCGGTGGAAAACTTGATTTTCCGAGACACGCGTCATTTGTCGCAGTTAAAATCGTTACGTGGTGGGAGGCAGATTTTCAAGCTGCTTTTAAACGTCATTCTGGTCTAACGAGTTTAATGGAAAACAAATCTTCCCCAATCGTGGATAACGAGGAGAGAGTTATCAAAAAGATCTCGCCATCCGAATTTGTGTTACTTGTTGTCGATACCGCCGATAAATTATTAGGTAAAAAAAATAATTTTCTTGGAAAAAGATAGAAGCTTAAGTCATCGTACATAATCGTACTTAAATAGATATCTGCTGTTGCTTTACTAAAATAAAACGAGCAATTAAACTTATCGCAAGACGTATAATATTTTAATACACAATATTTTACATATTTTGTAACAATAACATTATTTCAGAACATTTACATCTCCTTATTCAAGAATCATTAGATCATGCAGATTTAACGGTATTAACAGCTACTTTGGGAGCAGCTGCATTAGTACGAAATTGTCTGTGGTGCTATAATCGACAAGCTAAGAATTTAATTTCCCCGCAATCAAGGTAATTGGTATTTGTTGTGCGCGCATGGATGCGTGTGTTTTTTATATGATTGCACGTACTTTTGAATTATCTTTCATAAAGTTTACTCTTTATGTACATAATTACAATCGTATACTTGTCACAAGGCATAATGCAACGTTAAATTTATTATATAATTAAAATTAAGAGATACACGGAGACTTAGACAAATTAATTATATAGATGATTTAAAAAATTTTTAATTTGTAAAGCGAAGGAATTCTATTTACTGAAAGATCTAACTGCGAATAACTTATTTTTGCTAACTTATACGAATCAACGGTTGTTGTTTATTCTTCTTTTTTATCGTTTTATATTTCATTTCATTTAGATCGATAATCTTGATAGACATGTCTAATGATAAGAAAATGACAAAACCTGAATTCTATACAAGGATTGTACATGTAAGTTTGAATGGTTCTGAAACATTTATTCTGAAAATTTTCGTACGAAGCATTATTTTTAGGAACTTTTTTCTATATGCAATTGCAAATACCTGCAAAGTTTGTAATTTCACGATATAATATCGAATACTCGGAATATTCAGACAAAAGAAAAATCTTATTCCGATAATAATAATATCGTGCTAGTGTCTATTGTAATGTTCGCAATTTCCAATTAACAGCTTAGAGCGCTTTAATTTCCGAATAATTTCCATAATTTTTCTTTGGAATAGCGAAAAATTAAACGCATCATATAAATGCTATCATGAAATGGCTGAAGCTGTAGCAGAGCGATTGTTGGATTTACATTGCCGCTTAATTTCGCTATATATACTTAACGAAGCTGATTCCCTCAGTTGGCACGATACCACGTCATTTTTTGAACGAGAACGATGCTCTTTTGTAATACAAATGTGGTGGCTATATATGCAAGGTAATTATAACAAAGTTAGAAAGTAATATATCATCTATGAATCTAAATGTCGAAAAAACGAATTCGATATCAAAATATCAATAGTTTGTAAAAACTGTAGTTGTGATTTATACCTTTTTACCTGATATCTCTTGATATCTGTCACGATAAGACGTAGTTTACAGTCATTTTTTTATACAACAATAAGTAATTTCATTTTGGTAAAGAAACGTTTAATATGTAGTTTCTGTTACAAGACATTCATACAAGACATTATCTTGATAATTAATATTACAGTAACGTGAATAGATAGTAGTTTCTTACAGCAACGATTGGGAAATATGAAATAACAAATAGTATAAGATGGTATAAAATTTCTCAGCAGAAGGTATGTAACGTGTTTTTAACATTCCTTGAAATCTGAAAATTGTAACCATTAACATAGCATTTTATAATTTCCCTTCCAAAAGATTTCGAGGATCCATATTTGTCTTATCCAAAGACTGCGTTTGAAATCATGTTATTTAAACACCTATCGTCGATCGATACTGTTATATTTTCTTCTTAATTATAACTATATTTTTCATATTTTTTATTTCATATTTTTAGGAACAAAGAGAGATCTATGGAGTACCGTATCTCCAAAAATGGCACAACGTGTTTTTTCTGGAATGTTGAACGAATCTTTGTCCATTATTGTTACAAGATTTATTTATGTAAGAACATCTTCGATCGTATATCGCTTTCACTTACTATGCGTATAGGTAATATCGATACAGAAAGATACGAACTAAAAATAGGGTCGACCGAGTTTAGCACGATCCGAACAATTCTGGACGGATGCCTTTAACGTTCTGTGTTGTACCGGATATCTTGCTTTGGGTGCCTGTACAAGTGCCAACGAAATGATTGGAATGAAATTAAATAGATTACCAACTGCCATTAGGGATATACACGCGAAATGCAATGAATTGTTGATTTGCTTGTTATTAAGGGGAACTCCTCTTCGAGAATTATATCAGGTAAGATATTAATAGTTTCGAATAACTGAAATATTATTAAATATATGTACAGGGTGATTCTTCGAGAGGTATATCTCTTGATCGGTGGACATTTGTAAAAGAAGATTTGATACAGAATTGATCTCGAACATGATCTTCGAGGATAAGAATTTTTTTATTATAATGTGTTCTATTGATCAGTAGAGTAACGTCGCAGAATGAGCCATGTTATGGCAGTAATAATTCTTTTTTCTTGTTTCTTTTTTTTTTTTTTTTTGGAAATTTCAAGGTCATCTCGCGCAATCTTTTAACTTCTTCACGTAGTATCTAACGAAGATAGAAGATGATTAGGGAACAATATAATGAAATCTTTTATAATTACTAGTCTTTTTATCATTACTAGTATCAATGCAATTAAACAGAAATGTAGAATTTAAAAGTCATTTCTTCTGTATGGGATAGAATAAGAATATTTTAATTTCGACTTTTATTTTAAGTTATAATAGGTATACATAAATACGTAGGTATAGTTTATACAGTTTTTCTCTAGATTCGTTGAATTTTTATTATAGGTATTCCGTTTCGGACTTGAAAATTTAACAATTTTGCAACCGCGTCGCGAACCTGCTGCCTGGTTATTAGTATGCGCACCGAATTTATTAGGCTCCGTCGATTCTGACATTTACATTTCAAATTTGCCTAAAAATCGAGTTGCGATTTTAGAATTAAACGTTCTTAGACATCAACCCCAACCAAATTGGCCTCAGTTAATGAAGGTAATTGTAACGCTGTCTATAGCATAAGAATGAAATGATCTTTAATTAGAGATACAAGCTATAAATATAAAAGCAGTTTCTTTTCAATAATTTTCTTCTACTGTTGATGTTTGTCAAATGGTAAAACAATGCAATCCATTTCCGCTGCCTGTCCGCTTATTTTTGTCCCCGACAAGTGCATACATTTGCACGATTAAAAAAAGATGTTAATTTTAAATTTTCATAGGTACTCTTTATGAATGACTATGCGGTGGCTAAAATATTATTAAACACTTTAATCTACAAATGTGGTAATTTTACGTCTAAAAATGATTTTGATATTTTCGAAGAATTACAATCAAATGGAATGAGTTGCGGTGGTTTTTTGTGCAGTGGTATAACGTGCGATGCATCGATGAAAGTAACGTCAGCGTTAGGCCTTTATAGTTTAATGTATATTTTAACGTACATAGCGCAAGATCCTGGTTGCGTTATCGTGACAGCTTTAAAACAGATTCCTGATTGGTCGAGTTATCTGGACCGCCAACAGGTATTCGTTAAAATATCGAGAATAAAAATAAAATATGTAAGAATAAAAAATCATATATGTAGAAGCAACATAAACATATTTATTTAGGTGTGGAATCAATCAAGACCGCCCTGGCTGAATGCGATTTTAAGTCCTTTGAAGAACATGATGCATCCGATTATCGAAATTCTTTTGGAAGCTGTAAGAGTAAGTTATAAACGTGCGTCTAGCTTCATTTTAACAGTAACAAAACTACATCTCTACGTGTGTATGTACATACATGTAATTATTACTGAGAAATCCGAAAAAGATATTACAAACGAAAGCGACACAAAAATTGCTCGTCATCCTTGAAACCAATACGTAAGATCGTAATCATAAAAAGTCTAATGAACGTTAATTTTTGAAAAATGTCTTAATAATTTGCAGACAGGCGCTTCTATGTATCAGGCAATGTCGTTGGTAATTGGCTGTTTCGCCGAATTGTATGTAACGTTACCACCTGCAATTTTAAAAACTGTACTTGCATTACAAGATAATATTCCTGCCCATTGTCATCCAATTGGTGGGAACGTTCTTCTCCACGTTCTCTGTGCGTCTCTCTACACCGCCCTTATCGATTTTTCGAAAACGTGCAAAACAAAAATACAAGGCGATTCGCCCTCCGAAGGAATAGATTACTCGGAATTAAATTTTTTCGACCCCAACGACGTATCAGCGACAGTAACCACCTTGGCCGAAGCTATTTGTAGTATCGACGAAGACGACAAGCATACTTCTCAAATCGATGATTTCTTCCAGCTTGTAAAAAAGAAGTAAGACTATTTTATAATCTTAAAAAAATATTTATGAAATTTTAAGTAAAATAAAAAATATTTATGAAATAAAATTAGCAATCACAACGCACTATTCAAAATAATCAGAGGTTCGCTTTTCGCGTGAAAGATAATTCGATCTTTATATCGGTGAAAAATAATTAGCCTTTATCTTGGATTTCAAGGTCGACAATTTTTCCCTTCCATCTTGTTCAAATGTTTAAAGACAATGAAATTAATCTTTCAGTGTACAAACATCAAATATAGATTCACGCATTAACGAAACGTACAACTTGTTTTCCGTTATCGAGGTACATACCGACGAGCTGTTGTTCACTAGTTCTGGACGACGGGCTTTAAAAGTACGTAACAAGGCATATCGCGATCTAAATTATTGTATGCAAAATTTAATTTCATACAAAATGTCTTGCGTTACAGGTAACGCACGAATTTCTAATTCGCGCGTCTGATTTAATATTAAATAAATTACGACAAAATGATATTACGAAACTTGTGGACGATATACCGCATATGTCACCTCTTTTTAAACCACTAACGCATATAATGTTCCATATTGAAGACACAGCGTTTGATCAGGTCAGTATATAATTGGAGTAATCGTGATAGAATAAATAAATAGAAAAATCGACGGAGCATATAGATCTTTATTAAAATAGCTACGTTACAAAGCTCGAATAAAATAAGGTTGAAAATTTAACTAAATGATACAAACATACATAGAGTGGATAGAATGGTTAATGTAAAATATACAATGGTGTGTACACATATATTCTTTATCCATTAATCGAATTGTCTTATAATCGGAAGCTTTATTCACGAAACAATTTTAGTAAAGACGTTTTCGGTTTTCGTAAATAAAAACGTGATATAGTTCGCATTTAATAGAAATAAAACAGTAAGCAAATCTATTTCACATTTCTAAAGAAACAAATTAGTAGATATGTCGAAATTATGCATATGTTGGCTAGTATAGTCTGAACGATCAACTACATAATAAATTTTTCCTGGTAAAAGTATTCAAACTCTGTTGATATGGATATTTATGTAAAGTAAAATACGTATTATCATATTTACAAAGAATAACAAAGTCATCTTCTTACAGTTTCTTATCCAATATGAGAAAACGAATTGGAGAAAAATGTTAACAATGCCACTTTCTATTACTATAGACCACGCACGAAGTCAACTTTTATCACGACCAGAATTTAAAAATGTCGGCGAATTGATTCACGAAGACAGAGAAGCCGCGTGTTCGCTTAAGAAACTTTGTTCTTCCATAAAAACGGCACACTTTAAGTAACGATTAAATATCATGAAATCGTATTAAACGCTTAAATTATAGCTTAAGATAAGCTAAGCTTTTTTAACTAATTCTAAGACTCAAATTTTGTTCTCTATAAAATTTTCTATATCGCAAACTTAGGGTATGAGCCAGAAATGTTGAGAAATTATACGTATTAGATGTAATGCTTGAAATTTCTATGCGAGTGAGATAATAGGTAAAAGTGCAATGAATGTACTTAAAATTTGCGAAAGAAAAAACACATATAGGACGATAGAATCGTTTAATTATAACGTTTCGGAAACGATGTATACCTTGCGTCTAATTGTAAGTGTCAAGTAATTATACGTAGTTCATAAATTTTCAATCCAAAGTTTACAAAAAATCCAAACTCACGTTTCTTCGTTTCAATCTGTTGAAATTCTCGATATTATTATATTAAGCCTTGTTATTAAATATATTTGCATCTCGAGTAAGCCTTGTTATTATTTCCATATTCGGTACGCCTTACTATTAATAGGTGTACTTCCATCTCGAACATCCGTTAACCGAATGTTTATTATATGATGCGTCGTTGCATGAATTCCTGGTCCGAATTGGCAGATCGACACCAGCAAACGCTGGAAATCAAGTCAACTAAATTCAATCTCCAACATTTTGATCTTTTCGTTTCAACGACTCATACCCGGAAAAATGAAATTAACAATAATAAAAAGTTGAAAATAAATTAAGTATTAGGTATATTCATTTTTATGTATACAACTGTTGTGATTGTTTTCCATTCTTTTCTTTTGACTTTAGCAAAACGTTGAAAAAAATTGTTCTCTTCCAAGGGACGAACGTGTTGTTCCGATAAGCAACATCTTTTTTCAATTCTAAGTTTACTAACCTTTGTCAAATAAATTCATATATATATATACGCTATACATATAACGTAAATAATGTTGAGACATTTACTTAATAAAAGGTGTCACTGGATATATGTACGTAAAATATATTAAAATTGCTAGTTTTATAAACAAGGAGATAGAAATTAATCACGTAATGGAAAAGACGTAGTAAATTTCTCTTGTGTACCTTTTATTGGTAATTTTAAATGTCGATTTTCCTTTCAAACACTACACCGTCTATTATATTTTTATACTGCTTACAATCAAAGCAAAAATTTACTTTACATCAAAAATATAATATTTGGTATGGAAAATATCTTAATTATGGATAATTTTTTTAGTTCTCATCGTGTTTAAAAAGAATAAAAGAAGAAGAATAAAAATAATTTCTATTTTCTAGCAGATCGCGTAATGTTACAATAAAATTAGATGTACGTTGTACATATATATATGGTAAGAGAAACCGAAGAATCTTATTCGTATCCGTGTTCACTTGTTGTCGAATCTCGATGAAATAACGTTTATAGGTTTTGGTAGAATTCCGACCTGAAAAATACAATTTTCAAATGTTATTTATACAAATTCTATTACTATTCGTTCCAAAGTATATCGCACAATTATTGACTTCTATATTTTTACGATTACGTCGATACGAATAAATATACAAATATGTTTTTCATATACGTCGTTTCGTTCGCGATAGACGTGTAATTTCTGGATTTATAAGATAATTAGATGTTACAGTTTCTCTATTATTCTACATTAAGTACGAATCATTCCTCGAATAAAATTCCACGACTCGAGTGAAATTGAATAAAATTTAGCTTATTTAACTTGTGACGCAAACGTACATATCTATGTATATTTTAGTGAATTATGTTTTGCTCTCGTCATGGTTAAAGAGCGAAGGAAACTTATAGGTAGGTACTTAAATTAGATAAGAAAAATGGGCGAGTCTTACTGTTGCACGAATGAAGGAAATGCGAGCGTATTGTCCAAAGAAAGGACGAAAATCTAGTTATTACTCTTATTACGTCGGTATTTCTAAATTTCTATTCTATGCGAGTGTTTATCCGAGAATGTTCGCTATCTAAAGATAAAAACCTTAAAAACTCATATACTTACGGACGAACGAGGATCCGAACGTCCAAAACGTAAACGTAACGAAGGCGATCGTTGAGATTTACGGATCATCAAATGTTCTAGTGGAGTCTCGCCAAGTCCGGCATTCTCTAAAGCGCTACGTTGCATCAGAATTCTATAAAGCTCGTGAATATTTTCAACTGGCGTTTTTTCTGCTACTTCATCTATAAATACGATATATTGATGAAAGCGATGGTACGTTGTTGGCTATTAAGATCAGTGAAATTAGACAGTTCGACCAAATGTTAGTCAGTCATTGTCAGTCAAATGATAGTTACTAACATTGTCAAAAGTATTCGAGCATTTAATTTTGATAAATAATATTATATCTCAATTTACTAAATTTTCAATGTTTACATTAAGCGATTTGTATGTGTGATAAAATGCAAAATGAAAATTGCAAAGTTTAAAATTGCGAAGAAGTTATCGTATCGGGAGCGATTATTTAAAAGTTTGTTACAGGTGAATCTGACATCAAACGTCTGTAATTTTCCACTTTCGACGTTCATACATGGCTATGAGCTTTAAAGCGGTAATTATCATGTTTATAGGAACGATATAGAAATCGTTTCATCGAAACAAAACTTTGACCTTTGAAAGGCTTGTTCGTTCATCGTTTGAAGTACGTTACTGCTGTATTACATAGCGATAGCAAAAGCGATATTTTCCTCAATGTGGTAATATGGTCGTTTCAACTTACAGACTGCAAAAACAGCTGTAACAACTTGTAACGATCTACGTATACAGTTTTACAGATTCAAAATTAAAATAAGTACCTAGATAATAAATATATATATATATATTTATTATATAAACAATACTAACAAATAATACGTAAATAAATATAAAAAATATAAAATAAAAGGATAATATTATTTATATTCGAACGTTCATCGAACGAACATAAATAATACGTTCATTCGTTCTGCGTCAAACGAATATTCTCAACTTTTTTTCACCTACCTTCGTAATCCATGTAATTTTCAGCACCAACAACAAGGCCAACAATAATAAATAGCAAGAGTGATTTTGCGTAGAATTTGATCGACATTTTATCGAATTTTCTGAAAGTAAAATAATATTAATAATGAAATACTTTTCTAATTTTTTTATTACATCGTACTATTTCTTATTCACCGTTATTTTCATTCGTCAGTCGATAAATTTTCTTTCTTTTCTTTATTTTTACTCTACTTCTATTCGAAGAAAAATGTAGGTGATCTCAAAATATTCAAAACGTTTGACCATTTTCGCGGTGGACATCCACGCTAGCCGGTTAAATTTTACCATTATACCGTTTAACTTTAATTAATCAATATGTTACGCGTTACATTAGCACGGTTTGTTGCATATATTTTACGTGCTATCGTATATTCCAATCTTATCTGAATTTGTCCCTGAATAGATACCTATGTATCTGCTTCTAAATACCATTCTATAACTTTTCCCTATCTGCCTTTACTAAACTTATTGTTAGTTCCTTGATGGTCTTGGATTTTCTTAAAACCGTAGGAAGAAACCACGCGTACGTAAGAGCGAAACAGTCAGAGTAAATAAGAAATTTTTCTGGATCGTTTAAAGAACCTTTCTCGGACTTTTTACGAGACTCCCTCTTGGACTGCTGGAAAACTTTTATCGAGTTTTAAGAAGTTTTACTACGTTCTTTGGAGAAAATATGTACACAAGATGGGCATACCAGTATCTTTATTATACGAGTATCTTATTTAATCATAACGATTCCAAGTTATAATATTATTACAAATGATTAATTTTCTATATTTATTTTCCATTACAAAACTATAACTTTACTCTTATATATAACTATACTTTTACTCTTTCTAATATACAGCTATATACGTATATCTGTGTGCAAAGATAATCATAGTATGTACCGTGAAAAATTTGACCAAACACCAAGTGCGCCTATAACCGCTAGTAGTACGTGTCGTCGATCATAAAATTCATATACATCGATAAACAGGACGTTGGATTGCTCGAGCACAGGGAGAACGTACGAGTAACTTACCTAAAATTTCATAGATGTTTCGTCAATGAATTATTCGTAGGGGCAGATATGTACTTAGGTTATCGATCAACTAGTAATATTTTTAGACGGGTAATATGACGTAGTTTTAAAGAAATTTGATAAAATTAGAAACAGTTGGAAACATTTAGGGCGTGATTTATGGGCGTGAAATTGAATCGAACTCGTAAACAATAACGTCTCCTTGATAATATTACTCCATTTTCTTATCCTTGATTATGATTATCAGCCTTTTCGACGAAGGTTTTGGATTTTGGATAACGATTTACGCGATACGATAGATGACGATAGAAAATTCAAACACATTATCGTACAAGTACACTGCGAATAGTAACCGCGGTACAAATGACTATCCTGGTTTTCATTTTCATAAAGAGAAATCAGGAAGTTCCATCATTTCCGTATAAATACGTGTCAGATTAAACGAAATTCTGATAAAACTTGTATAATAATTTTGGTAAAGACGTAATCTTCTACTATTGTCAGTCGTTGGATGTGTCATCGACCAGGACGATTTCCTTGCTATCGAGCATGTGCCTGTGACGTATTGGTCCTTGATACACCTTGATATCCTTGGTGCCAAGTATTCAGATTCCCGTATTCGAAACGTTCTTACGTATTCATCGAATTAGCTTTAGTATTTTCCGCATCTACCACGTTATGGGGGCTAGCAGTAAGAGAGGTAACTACAACCATCCTCCTAGTCCGAATCAAGATATTATATATGATCAGGAAATTTTAAGTAATATAATATCGTACGAGATAAAATACGCACACCATACAGACCACGATTACGAGAGCTCGGCATACTACTCGGCCGTTAGATCTAAGAAACTCTATAATGTGACTGATTTGAGTCGTCGGTATTGCTATAAGTGTGTCCTAATGTATTACACGTTTCATCAAAGAATGCAATTTATGAAAAAAAAAAGGCAATAAGTGGTTAGGCAGTAGGTGTTATGTCGCTATTCCAGTACAGTTTTGTACTTTTATTATTATTATTATTATCACTGTCATAAAAACTATTGATCTATCGAAAATTTATTTAAATACAATTATATATTTTTTAAATTTCCATTCCTATAAAATGACCTTAGAACCGTTATGTACAAGTACATGTTATACATGTACCTATGTACATAATGCGTAAAAGATACGTAAATGTGAACAACTTTTTCGGACATTCTTTCGAGTCACAAGTTAAAAAATGAAAAACCTCTTAACGATGTTTCGTTCAAACTAATTACACTGTAACGATGATCTACTAACATGTAATTGCCACTTAATGAACAAATTTCGGAAATTTGATAAATAACAAGATAAATGAGACAGACACGTTAACTCACCAAGTAAAATAGGGGCGAAAGAATAAGCGAGGAATCGTTGCGAGTCCTGTTTGTCGAAGCAGATACGATCTTGGAAATGTAGAGAGTCCGACGCGGTGGTAACGTTGAGAAGTGAAACGGTATCGAGAGTGTCTTCGTATATATAGTATAGGGCAGGGGTTGGGATGGTTTGAATGGGGTAGGAGAGCGTGAGCGCAAGCACAGGTGGCCGCTCGAAATGAAAGCACGCGATCTCCCTTAGCGCAAGCGTCCCTCCTTCTTCGCGCTTTCGCATCCTCCGATGCGAATCACTTGCAATTCCTTCGCCAACGATCTCGTGCATTTTTCGACAACTTTCTACGATCTAACGCCACGACTAAAGCCACTACTTAGTTGCTTTATATCAAGGGCGACGAAAAATTTTTAGTCGATCCGAATGTTAATTTCAAAGCTTCGGTCAACAGGTTTACCTGAAAACGACCTGCCGGTGATTTACATTTAGCTTATCGATCAGTTTCCCGTATCGCGGACAATTTTACATTCGACTAATACGACGTTAAAGATAATACCGTACCGATCAAATTATTATAATTGTTAAGCGAGCATGGTTTAACATAAAATCATTACGCGTATAAAATTATTTGCAAATATCGTCGTGCAACAAAATATGGAATTCCGATTATCGAAAAGGAATAAAATTATGATCTGACCGTTTCGCTACGTTAATAATTATTTGAAATCTCAAATTTTACGTAATTTACGTAATTCAAATTATTGTCCAAACTTCGTTATCGTATTTCATCCTTTTTAAAGATAAAAAAAGTCGTCCAAAGTCCAGAAACTCGACTCATCTTTATCGACAAATATAGGAAAAGTTTTGGAGAAGCTTGAAAAAAAGAAGGACTATAGTTGTCGAGGAAATCGTCAAAAATTGACTAAAATACATTATATATTTAACGTAATTTAACTTCAAATTTCAATATTTCGTCTTTTACTTTATTCGCATATACCTACACGAAGCTCGAGTTTATCAAGATTTGATGAATAAGGAATAAATCTTCGATCCTATTCGCGGTAGGGGTTCAATTACGTTTCAATCGCAAGCAATGAACGATCTTAGAAAAGACTACTTGATTAGCCATGATTAGAGCAGAAATATACACCACACTATACAGTAGAATATTTTCTTTGGCTCTTGTTAGCTTCTTGCTCCAATTGACTTGATTCAATTTGCGTTTTATAAAAAGAGGATATTAAATAGATATATAGCGAGATAATAAAATTGGTCTTCTAAAATTTGTTCAAAACCATATTACAACTTCTTTCCTTTCTAATAAACGATGCTTTCGTCGACAATGTATATTTTCCTAAAAATGCCTAGCAATAACTAATTGCGCATTCTATTTTTTTAATTTATCAACCGATAATTAGTTTCTCGGTAATGGTAGAAAAATTCATTCGTTCTATTATACGCGAGCTTTGACGTAGATAATTTCTGCATATAAATAATTTCAATACACATCTACGTACGTGCTTGTGAATAATCGTTATGCATTATAAACTACGAAATTTACTCCGTGCTTTGTAAAGTGCTATACAAAAATGTATTTATCAGGTGACCGCTCATCGTGTCAACTCGAACATATTTATGTAAAATTACAGCTTAACGATACAGGTACATACAATGGTAGATACAAATACTCAAACGTAACGTAAATGTTATTCGTCGATGGAAAAAGATAAATGACTGAAAAAAGATAATCGATAATTGAGCGAACGAAAGAGGGCGAACGCAAGAGCGTATAAAATTACATACTGACATTAATGTTAATGTCCACTTGAACATGTTGGGCGTTAATGTCTGAATAAACATATTTAGCCAGAGTAATAGCTAACTTAATTGAACGTATATACCGTAACAATAGACCACGATGACGATAAAAAATAAATATAATTTTCAGTATGTACGTGATCACTGCGTAGTGTAAATTACTACTTTATTCTTACAAAGCAGCTCTCGATATATACGCGAAAAGTTTTTGCACATCGACTTTTAATGCAACATCGTATATATAAGTTTAACGCTATATCGTGTTAGTTATCTATAATACGAACGATAAGGGGAAAAGGTGGACGTGTAATTGATGAATAATTTTTCGAATATTTTATTTACATAGAAACTAAGTCCAAGTCTGGTGGTATCGCTTCGCACGAAAATCACTTTGAAAACGGTTGAAAACGATTTGTTTCTCAACGATGTAACAAAGTAAAGCTTCTATACATGATAAATAATATAAAAGTGTCTGCTGAGCGGTAAGTTTAGCACAGTTTTATGTACCTATGGAGTAAGACTAAAAACGGAATATGTAGCGTTAGAAAAAAGACTGATTTAGAAATAGATTAGATCTAGAAATGGTGGTAGCGGACTGAAAACTGACTAATTTTCATTCAAAATACAAGATTTGACCAAATCAAGCGGGTGGTAGGTGATATTTTTTTTTTTTTTTTGGGAAATTCAAGTCTGAAAACTTGTAAAGTATACTTCAACTTGACCGATTATAAAAGAAGTAAAATATGTAGAATAACATTTTTCCGTTTAAGTTCATTTCTTGCTTCATTCTCAAAAAGATAGAATTTGAATAAATTTCCAAAATTATTTTACTCGGAAACGAAGCCTCTTGAGAAAAAATGTTATTCTATATTTTCGACTTATTTTCACACGTAAAATCACCTTGCGTCGATTACTTAGCCCTATCCAGTCCGGAATTAGCCGTGTTCAAGAATACTTGACAAATTTTTAAATTTGATCTTTTGTCGAAAATTAAGCCTCGGACGAAAAAATATCATTCTATATTTCTTTCCTATTTCTTCACAAGGAATCACCTCCCACCCGCTTGACATATTATTTGGTCGCAGCCTGTATTTCTTCACAAGATTGTCGCAAGTGCCTGAAAAATAGTGGTTGATCTTACTCTAATAGCGATGATTATCTTATTAGAGGATACAGCCTTACTTGGCCATCTTGTATGTGTGTATGTATGTATGCCTATTATAGACTGTACATTGTACACGCAATGTGTGCAACATCTATTTAACCGTTAACTGATAAGAAACTCGAGAGGATGTAACTAGCACGACAAATTGGATGTGAAAAATGTATGATTGTGTTTGTACAAAAATTTCAATAGGTACTTGTACTCTTATCTCATTACATTTGAAAGTCTCGATGTAATATGTATAATATCTAGTAATAAGTAAAGAATTTAAGTATGGATTTCTAAGAAACTAAATATCTGCTTGACTTTATAAAAGTTATTTTGATATTTTGACCGATAAATTTAAAAAAAAAAAAATTAAATTTTAGTCTGTGAAGATAACGATGTCAATTAGAAGTAATTTAGTAAACTTAAAATTAATAATATGAAATTCAATGTTATACGATATTTTATAATTATAGTACAACTGAAGAGATGGTATTTTTATATGGAAAACCTTTCGTATCTTCACTACATGAAAATATCTTTTCTTCGTATCAATATCATGAATTGGTTATCGTGACTTGATCGTATTTTCAGTATAGGTACACGTAACTATTGTAATTAGTTTTATTTGCATTATATAGATACTTTATACAAATATTGCACAGTATGTCATCTCTTGATATGATTTCTATTAGTTCACGGCAATATTTGATTTAGATATGTCACATATGTTTCATGTCTATAAATTATTGCAGCTTATCAATTCAACAGTTTTTAAAAAAAGTAACGAGTAATTATCAACGGTTAATTTGTATTTATTTTTTATACATATATATACATATAATATGCGCGTCAAGCAAACACGTGTGTTATATATAAGTAAATTTGATTTTACAAAATTTGATAAAAATTGGATTTTTGCAAAAAGAATAGTTTACAAAAAACGAATGTAAAACATTGCTTAACATACTCTTCGAGATACTAAAGCAATCACCTTGATTGGTCAAGCCGTCCCGGGGAAACCGATGAACACAGCATGAAATTGGTGCAAAAATATTAATTTAAAAAAAAGAGATAGATTAAGATGACCAAATCGAAAAACATTTTTTGACATGGTCGATCGGAGAACATGCCCTACAAGATGCAAAAAAAGATCATCCCGATTCGTTAAGCCGTTTCGAAGGAATCGGCGAATATGAAAAAGAAATTAATATACATACCAAACTGAGATACCTTCCTACTTTTCTCAAATCGGTATAAAAATATATATTGATATATTAACAAAGTCTTTAGCATTCAAAATTTTTCTATTTTGTCGCATGTATTCATATACCTATCTAATTTTTCCGATTTTGGTATATATTTAATTTTCGGTATATTTAAATATTTCTGCAAATAAAACAGAATGTTGTCCCGAGTCTTCTTTAAAAAGCTCTTTTTTTAACACGATTCGACTAAATTTAAGTTTAGCTGCTCTATAAGATAGGAATAATAGTTTTAAAAAAGTTCATCAGAATGACGAGCCGCAACTTTTCCCAAACGACTGAATGCATATCGTTTCACTTGAAAATATTTCCAATTATTGTCATTGTCGATACTTGTTTTTAAGACAATATTTTTCAGAATCTCCGTAACAGTGTGGATAAGATCACAAAAATTGATAACATTTTTGTTATACCGTAGTAAAAAATATAAGTTAGCAAATACATTTTTAATCGATGTACGATTACAATTATCTCAGGAGAATTTAATCGTTGTCATTAAATTGTTAAATATTTTAAAACGCATTGTAATATATCTATACATGTGCAGATACATATGTGCATATCGTTTCTGGTGTAACACGTAACCAGAGGGATATTTTTACTATAAATTTTTACTTTTGTTCAGTTTACCACACTTGTCTGTTACTTTACCAACTTTATTAGTTACATTGAATATAATTCCCACACTCACTACTGTAAATCGCAGAGGGCGTAAGAAACACTCTGATTTTTTACACGATCGGTATTTTAGATATTCCATAAGACACACGGTCTATGCTGTATACTCGTCTGTGGTTTCAAGTGATGTATGAAAAATAGTATTCAATTTGCACAATAAATCAAATCATTTTCAGTTTGTGTCACATTTTAATTAAGTGTTTCAATCAGAAATTGTATTGTTACGAAATACGATATTACAATCAAATACATACATATATATATATATATATATATATATATATATATATATATATATATGTATGTATGTATATATGTATATAACATTTGTTTACATCGTTGTTATTCATAATCTTTATTATATGTAATTAATAATTGAATACCATTATAAAGTACAATATGGGATGAAGTACACGTAAATAATTCAAATATAATCAATTGACAATTTATTAATATTACGTAATACTATTATTAAAGATAATAGAAACAATAAACAAATTTATATTTACATTTACATTTATGTCTACTCATTTGCTTTAAATTAAAATTATATATGTATATTAAATTTGATCAACCTAGTCTAGTCTTTTTGATATTGCGCTTCTATTTCTGCAATAAGTTTCAACTGTCGTTTCTTATTACATTCCTCCATAAAATTCATTAAATCAGCATGTTGTTCTTTACTCATAGGCTCAAACTTTTTCTTCTCGTTTTGTACCCATTCTTCGATACTTTCTGCTTGATTCAAATAATAATAAATTCCAATGGGAAATAATATGTACGACATCATTCTTCCAACCTCCATTTGCCAATTTCCCATTTGTTAAAATTCTAAAAAAATTAAGATTAAGTTAAACACATTACATATAGTAATCACTTATAACAATCACGACTGTGTTTATAGCTTGCAATATTTCAAAGTACATACAGGTTCTTACTAAATAATGCAGAATGATTACTTTTGTCGTCAATAATAAGGAGTAATCCTGTTGAACCTTGAGAAATAATATCAGATAATATTAAACGTTGTACAATCCTGCATCATATACTGTATTACTAGAAAAGATGTTTTCGTATTTCTGTCTAAACAACTAACAATGTATAATAACATCTAGGACGTACTTACGAAATGCTTAAATTTATAAAAAGTTCCTTCCACTTTCACTGATATGGAGGAAAATATAAATAGTTTCAATGGTGGTAACAATGCTTCGCGTAAAAGGTACTTCATTCAACATCCTTCAAGATTTGTATTATAATATTGTTTCAAAGTATCTGTACACTATACTGTGATACGTTTTGCTTGAACATTTCTGAAAATGATTATAACTTTTCAATGATAATTGCAGACTTCAAATGACGATAAGCATTATGGAAACATTATTACCTTCGGAAATAGCTAGATTAGTTTTTGGTAAGGGTAATATAGCATGTACTTATCTTACGCGTCCTATTATGATAACCTATTATTTGGCGGGAATGTAGATAGTAATAAAACATAGAGATTCAGTGATATCATCTTTGACAACATGATAGAATTTTATAATAATAATATTGCTTTACTTATATACACTAAAATATCGTAAGAAAAGTAACGAGTTTTACAACAAATGAATGAATCAATATGCACTGAATACACATAGATATTAAATATAATAAATATAACATTATTATAACAAGTGATATTTTATTTTTAAACATATACATATATATATATATGCATAAAGGATGTATAATTTACATAACATAGTATATATATTTTTCAAAAGTTTCATTGGATTTTCCTACGTATGATTTGTGAGAGTTTTTAAATAATCAATTTTAGGGTACCTTGAAAGTCAAACATGTATGGAAGCTGCTAAAGTATTTTTAGAGACCTCTCCGCATTTACAAGAGTGCCGTACTTTAATTTCAAATGGAAAACGATTCAGTGCTAAAGTTAATGGAATGACCTTAATAGATGTCATTGAAAAATTTTTTGCTATTAATGCAACTGGTGAGATTTCAATACAAATACAAAATTCGCGAACAAAAATATTGTTTGTTTTATTACACTAGCATTTATTTTATAGTTCATGAGTACCTTAGCAATATAGCTAATCACGGACAGTCAAGGCATTGTGAAGACTTATTCCAACAGTTGAAATTTCTTATTGAAGAATCTTCGGGACAAGATTTTAGTGCTAACAAAGTTAATGTTCTTTCACAGGTATATACAAATTGTAAAAATTTATTAATTACGATTAAATGTTATGTTGTTCGTATTTCTATAATACCATATTAATAATCGTAATGTGTTCCACTACTTTTGTACCACTTATTTACATATTTACAGACTAATTCTCAAATATGCAATGGTTCTCCCATAATATCTAGTAGTAGTACACGTAAAAGATGTTTTAGTAACAACGAACGCGAACGATGTAAACGTTCAAAAGTAACGTTAGATGCATCACAACAGCCTGATTCACCCTCTGCTCAATGTACATCAAAAGGTACAAGGTCAAGGACATACATACGATATTAGGAGACTCTCTAATAATTTTTTAATATTTTCTTGTTGCTACAGCACATAATTTCGATAATGTAGAAGCAACTCCATTGGAAAGTTTACCAGGTCATATGGATATATTAGAATTATCAAAATCTATCACTAATATCAAAGAGAAGAAATATAATAACTCTATACAACAACATGAAGGTTTGTTCAATTTAAAGATAACGATAATTAGGACAAAAATAATAGTAACAATAATACATTAAGTATAATAATTTTTCGACATATATGTATAATCATAATTAAATAGTAAGGGTAAAAGAATATGGAAATTGTCATTTAACTGTTAATGCTTGAATTAGGCGGCGATATAAACATTCAGAACATACAAGATATTGTCACAAGTAATGCATGTACAGAAAACGATATGAAAGATTTGCACATGCTTGATAAGTGTACCGCGGCGACAAGTACGGAAGAATTATTGAGCTACTCGTGCGCAGAAGTTCAAACTGTCCCATATGATATATTGGAATCTGAATCGGAAAGTAATGATGAACCAATAGAAAATCTTAGTGTAAGTAATACTGATGATATATCTGATACTACTAACGATTACTAATTATTAATATAATACTACTAACGATTTCTATAATAATAACTTCTCAATTGATTTTTAACTTTTTGTAATCTGTATTATAGTTATTAACGAAAGAGCTGTTAAACCGTATCGAGTTACAAGAGCGAATTGCTGAGAATATAAATAAAGCAATACTTCCGACGGATGTGTCATTGAAAGATGAAAATTTAAATGATCCTGTAAATGGTGAAGCAAATACTTCTATTATGGCAGAACTAAATAATACGATTAAATCAATAGTAGAAGCAACAGAGACTGATCCCGTGTTTGAAAAGTTTCTTGAAGAAATCATCGGGCCATACACAGAAACTGATGCAAGTCACGATGAAGATACCGAAGCTAAACAAAAAGCAAAGTTTCTTGATGGCTCACAAGATAAACAAAGTGAAGTGATTTTAAACAACAATAATCCATTAGAATCTATAATACTGGATGCCAAATCGTCCACAGAATTAGATGGAACAATAAATGCAGATATTCCATTAAAGCACAGACTTCGTAGTTCTTCTAGACAACAAAATATTCGTAATGAAGACGAACAACGTGACCAAGAGAAAGAATATAATATGTTGGAAGATCAAAACGCCGCTGCAGTATTAAGTATAATAAACGCAAATATCGTTAATGACAAATCGGCAAACGATAAAAGAACGAAAGAAATTGTATGTACGTTAGACAATAATAGTGAAAAAGAATTACCAACATTTCAAATTCCTCTTGATAAAGATACAGAGCAAATTGGAAAATTAACAACTGATGCTACTCAAAAAGACGGTAGTAACGCTGTTACAACGATTCAAGGTAATGATATGCAATCAAAGATTAAAAAAAAACGGTTACGACTTACGAAACTTAAAGAACAGAAACCAAAAGGTAGCATAAACAATTATACATCTGAACAAAACGTAATAACAATGCCAACATTAGTAATATGTTCGAAAGAAAAAATAAATAATATATTATCGGCAAATTCTTACCCGCCGACTCGTCCAATAACATCTACTACAAATTCGAGGTTCATTCCTATTGTTCCTAAAGGACCGATAATCAATAAAACGAATAAAGATTTCGTGGAAACATTATATTTAACAACCGTAAATGTCGCTCAAAAAGTAACGTCACCACTCTGTAGTATGCCAAACGATTTAAAAAACTTTATTTCTTGTGCAATAACAATGGCAGCTATAACAACTGCGACGACAATAACGACAACGGCGAAGACGACGACGACGACTCCGGCAACGACAACGATAACGACAACGACCACGACCACGAAAGTACACACATCTGAAAAAGAAGATAATAACAAAATAAACAATAATAAAGAGAAAAACAGAACCATGCATAATATTGATAACTTTATTGGTAATTCAATTACAAATCCCACAGTGTCCAATACCGTCAAATCAGTTGCTGAAGAATCAATAACCCTGTATAGCAATGAAACTAGTACCAAAACATTACTAGATAGTTCAAGCATGCCTATGATAAATATAGAAGATAACATTACCTTATCCACTTCTGGATTATCTCCATACATAAAATTCAATTGGAGTAAGAGCAATCAAAACTTATCAGATATTGACTTGACATCTGTCATTCAGGATGCAAAAGTTGTTGCTCCGTTAAAAACGAACAATATCGTTAATGATCACCATCTTTCAGCTTCAAAAAATACCGATTGTGATATCATTAATAAACGTACTCCGAGGTCGTTGCTGAGGAGTAGATCGAAAAATTATAGATTAAGTTTATCAACACCAAGAAGAAGAAACAGTCATATAAGAGCTCTTGATTTTAACACGCCGATGAAGACAACTGTATCCGATAAAATGGTCGATGAAAACAAAGGGGTGCGTTTTTCTTCGGAATCCGCAAAACTCGTTACATCTGTATGTAGAACCTCTCTTTACAAATCGCCACCGCTTTCTAATACTTCCACATCTACTCATAAAACTAAGACTCCATTAAAACATTGCCAACTTCCGATAGCGACGAGAAGTCCAATACCAAAGCTTATGGGCGAATGGGAGAAATATAACGGACTTGGGATAATTATAGGCGATGTCTCTCCATGTTCAAATATCAACGTCTCTTCGGAAAACAAACTTGTCAAGATCCAATCCAAGTCTCTGGAACTTACGAAAGGCACGTGGGATGCAGATTTACGAAAAGCTCTACACATTGGTATAGACGAGGATCGCCAAGGAACGAAGATATCCACAAGTAACAAGAGAACGAATTGTACAGAGATTGCTGAATCCAATACTGGATACTGTAAAAATACTGATCTCCCATCGACAAAGAAGGGCAAGCGCAATTTACGCACATCGAAAGGAAAAAAGAAAAATATTTTGCCAAAGGAAGATAAGATTGTGCAAGATGTAAAAAACGAATGTACCATGGGAAAATGGAATACAATGGAATCATCGATCATAGAAAGCATAAATCGTAACGCATCCGAAGCGAAGGAAGATTTTCTAGACGCTGGGATTAACAATACTCTGGAAGTAGATTTTTCTAACGTGAAACCAGCAGTAGATAAAAGTAATCTTGTTGTTGAACAGAAGAATGCTCAGCATCAATCATTAGCGAAGAGTAATCATTTACATGAAAATGCAATGATAACAACAACAGCCAATAACTTATCATTCGAAAGAAAAAATATGAAAAAGTATGCTCAATTGAAAACATTGAAGACCAATTTAAATAAATACAATCGAATTGAGAAGAAATCATATTTAGAGAACGACATCATTTCCATAGACGCCACACAGCATTCAGAACTTACGACAGCTTCTGTCGATATTACACAGCAGTTAGTACAAATACCTAACATGATCGATCAGGAAACACCGAAAAAATTTGAAAATCCTTCTAGTGTTCCACCAACACCAAGAGTGCTCAGTCCAAGCAGCAATATAACACCGTTTGTTAAATTTAACGAAGATTCTAGTAAAATACTTTCTTTCATAAATACACCAGAATTTCCAAAAACTCCTTGCATTGCATTGACTCCAAAAATCTCGGAAGAAACTACCATAGACAATATAAAAAAAGGAACGTTTAATATTTGTTCTCCGTATTATAAACCAACTTCTGAGCAAAATCAGCGTGAAAAACAGACAAAACCGGATAATAATATCGAAAAATTATCCATAGTACCACTACAATGTACAAACCAATCTATATCGAAAAACATTATCAATTCTACGAATACGTATCAAGCTTGTGTATCTACGAAATTAGAAATAACACAGTTCGAAGTAATCAAAGAGAATTTGCCGAAAGAAGAAGCAATAAAAGAACTTAAAATATCAGCTAATTCACGGGATTCGACTTATTATACGAAAACTGATTGTATCGAGAATGGTGTGACTCAACATAACGTGAATAAAGATATGTATGAAAGAATGAATGTCGATAATGAAAAATATTTGCCGAATAGCGAAGAATCGGATGATAGCGACGCATCGATATCATCTTCCTCTTCATCTCGATCCTCGTCAACATCGTCGTCGTCTTCGTCGTCGTCGTCGTCGTCGTCGTCGTCGTCGTCGTCGTCGTCGTCGTCGTCGTCGTCGTCATCGTCGTCTTCATCGTCGTCGTCGTCATCACCGTCGTCACCATCAACTATTTTAACTAATTTAAAAACTTTTAATAAAAAAAGCAAAAATATTACAAATAAAGTCTGTATCAATACAAACAACGATTCGGCACACAAAATTAAAAATGTTATAGAAACAATAAACGAAGAAAGAACTGAATGTTCAACAATTTCAGAAAATAATACTCTAGGATTAAAAATTAAACCAACCAATGACGAAGAGGCAATTATTACTTTAAGAAAATGTGAATCCTCGCCGTCAAAAGTGTTTTCAATATTAAAGAATGAAGAGGATTGTAAAACTAATATGAAAGAAACACCTGCCAAAGATGAAACTTTGAATGAAGTAGATATTTCTGAAACTCCCAATAGTTCAAAGATTGGTATAGAGAATCTAACTAATCTATCTTCGAAAATTTCCGCATTAATAACTTCGGGAGATCGAAAGCTTTCAAAATCGAATCAACATTTAATTATGGAAAATTCTACAAATAAAAGATTTAAACAGAAGCCCAAAGTGATCAATATACAACATTTAAGATCGGATTCTTTGATTACTTTTAAACCAACTAAATCCATGAAACATCCTTCCATGGAAGAAAGGCAAAGATCTCTAACTATAGATAAAAAGTTAGTTGTCCAATTGGAGGCAAAAAGACAACGTATGATAGCAAAATTTCGTGAAATACCTAAAACTAATCTTACCCGAGATAAAAGCCAGCAAGGTCGAATCATTTTTAGGGGTAAGAATAATATTAGTTTAAAGAAAAAAAACAATCAGTACAAATATAGTCAGAAGAGCGCGAATGAATTCTGCGAGATGAAAAGAAAGAGGAAAAGAAAAAAGTGGATGGAAGAATCAAATCATCCTAATAATAACCTAAATAATAAAAGTAATAATAATAGTGACAATAATTGTGATGACGCTGATAATAATAATATCAATAACTACAATGCTAGTAATGCTAGCATTAGTAGCAGCAATAATAAACATAATAATAATAGTAATAGTAATAATAATAATAATAACGATGACAAATGCACAAAGCATTTATCCATTGATGGTGCATCAGAAAGTAAACTATATAATTTGGAAGATTCGGAAGAAAAAGATAATAACGATAAGCATGTACAAAATAATGATTTAACACTCGAAAATGACACCAAAAAGATCATCGAAATAGCGGTTGATAACATTATGAGTGACATTGAAGTTAATGTATATCAACAAGCAAATGCCCTTAAAATGGAAAATCAAATTTATAAATCGAAAATTACAGAAAACAGAGGAATAGTAAAATTAGATGTGACAGGGAATCCAGAAATGCGAAACGAGATTGACACGGAAATTGTAAAAGGCGACAGTAATACCATTAATAAAGTTATTTTACGTGGAAATAAATGCAATGGTACAAAAAACGACTGCAGTTATAATGGAGAAGATACATGTAAGTCAAGGGAATACCCGAATTATAATAGTGGTAAAACAACAAATACTTTATTAAAATCGAAAGTTGATCAAGTAAAGCGAGATTTGTTTAGTGACGAGGAACAAGTATTTAGGAAGGAAGAGATATCAAATGCTATCGAATATTCGATTAATCAAAAAAATAATAATGTTCCTCCTATTGAAATACACGATACTGTTAGAAGTACAATGACAGAAAATACCAACTCGGAAAATCCAAAGAGTTTATCGCGCGTTCTTCAGTGCTTGCAGCTCGTTCCCACGTATAAGAACGAGTATATGGTCGAATCTCAATGTATGAAATATAATCGTAAAATGGATCTTAATGTAACCATTCCTAACTCGGTAGAATATCATTTCATATATGACGATAATGCATCTTCCAGAAAACGAAGGCGTAGGCATAGCAATCATGAATTAGAATTCCAAATTAATATTGTCTTGAACGATAAAAATTGCGACGAAACAATTAAAGTAATGACTGCCACTGACTATGAAGAGATATTTAATTTGTCGCCAAAGACTAGAAAAAGATTAGGAAGCAGGAAATCACCAATTAAGCATGAAAATAATTGTGAAACACTAAACAATTCGTTTATCGATACTTCAACCAAAAAAGAAATGCAAGTGAAACCTTTAGCAACTTCGTCTCCTTTGGACGAATCATTTGTGTGCACAAAAAGTTGTGTGAAAAAAGTCGCTATAAAAACTGCCACTGTCATGAATGAAAGAAATAACAAGATACTGCACAATAGTAAAAAACGGTTGAACGTAAATGGAATTCGAGGAGTTAATAAAGGTAATTTTAGTTTAAGTAGCAGTATTTGTTTATTAATAGCATAGATCTAATAAATTACTAATTTCAGCCAACACTGCTGCAAAGATTTCAAAAAGGAAGGTTTCAGATTTGAAAGAAAGCGAACAGGTTTGTGATCAATTTAAGTTTCTTTGTTCGTTTATAAAACTTCATAAAAAGTTTACCTGTTACTCTTTATCTCTTTCCCTTTTCTTTTTATTCGTAGACTGAGAAACAGCAATGCACAACAGATCCACAAACATTATTGAACAATTTAGATCTGGATAAGTTTTTAACTTCAGTCCATGGGCCAGCATGAACAATGATTAATGATTAAGTATTTTAACTTTTTAAAATTGTACAAAAACATAAAACATCGTACATGTGTGTGTGTGTGTGTGTGTGAACGCGCGCGTGTGTGTGTATGTGTATGCTGTATAACATAAATATGCGGTATATTTTTATTATTATTTAATTTCCCGAGAAACTATAGTAATATTATAGTCGTTGTATTGTATAAAAGTTAATCTTGTCAATAGAAGATAAAAGTAGTGATAAGTTTTTAAATTGTTTTGACACATGCATAAAATGGAAAACATGTTTTATTGAAAATACATTTCATGGATATAACGTAAACTGATACATGACTGTAACTAAAGATTATATATAAAATGTAGTGTAGTTTATCTATAAATAGTAATAGAGACATATATTAGATATTCAATAATCCCAAACCATTGAAATATTTACTAGATACAGAAGAAGATAAATATTCAGGATTTAGACTTTACTGCTTTGTCGACATCATCCACAACAGATAGTAACTTTTGCCATTGAGATATGCTTAAGCAAATACCTACATACAGAATAAAATATTTTTCAATCATTGTTATTTACGACATATAAACGCATACAAAAAATGTATTAGTACCTTTCTTTCCAGGCTTTAAATTTGCTTCTTTATCGTAATACATTTCTCTGATGTCAACGTATAATTTTCCTTTAAAGTCTCTTATACTAATTTGGCGATTATTTCCCAAATCCCATACGGTGTCTTCATCTTTATTAGATTCTCTCTCTGGTACCTTTCTTGATACCTTTCCTTTTTTGTCATCAATTTCTTTCTTTTGCCTCTTTGGTTTTATTTCCTTATATAATAAAGAACAAAAAGAAAAAATATATAATGTATGTGTTCTGTATTTACATGTATTTTAAACCTAACCCCAATCTTATTCGATATTATCTAACATATGTATGTTCATTATTTATATAATTTAATATAATATAATATTTAATATAAATGTACTATAAGTTTGATAACAATACCTCATCACTACTGTCATCCGTGTATACAAACTCTTTTGACTTCGGCATTTTCTATGAACGTGTTTATCTAAAATAATTTTATATACATCACTTTCAATCGAATTTTAAACGATACTAATCAGTATTTATACTTAAAAAAAATCATTTTACGTTCAAAAGTATAAGCTAATAGTCATTTCTAGAGACTTAACAGTTTTGTTTGTTATAACCTTTCACAAGTCAACACATTTACTTATGTACATGCATCTTAGTTATGTGAGTCAATGTACTTTGACTGGAACATTGTAAGTAAATTTACCAGGAACATTACTGTATTAAACTTACCGAGAAAAAGTAAAATGAGGTACGGGTTATTTATTTTAATAATGATTCAAACAATCAGAAATGAACGTTACACGTTACACTTTATATGATTATGTGGCTTACACGCACACATGCATCTCGCGCGTGCTACATACATACATATGTATAATACTTCCGTGTAGCACATTCATTTCCGTTTTTCCCCGACTTTCAAATTTTGAATCGGTTGATATTAATGCGTGTCTTGCTATATTTCTTATTTTTGCAATGAACTGCAATGTAAAAGAGAGTATTCTTAAATAGCTTTTACAAAAAAGCTGAAAGTTGTGACAATTAAATACGCTAAACTTTTATATGTTTTATATCAATCAGAGAACATATTTATACAGATAATTTTGATATTTGACAAAAATATAACAAAATAATAAAACAGTTATTCTCCTTTCGACTTATAGTTTAGTATTATAATTGTTAATACACAAAATGTTCTCAATTTATGCTATTCAAGAGTAATTACATACATTACACATTAGTATTAGCGAACAATAGTGAATACAACAAACCCTTTGTTCTCGCATACGACCAACATTACGGAGACGAAATATACTTAATCATTTTTTCACGCTTGTTTTCACATGTCACTCGGTGCACTTACATATCTATTATATTTATCATCAGACATTCTAGCACAATACAGTTAAGATATCTTATTAATATATTAGTCGATCAAAAATAAGAAAAACATACATAATATCACACGTCAAGTAACAAGTAACTTGTAACTAAAATTTTATGCATTGAGTGAAAGTATAATACATCTTGTATGTACACAAATACGTGCAAATAACGAATTACATGTTATTAAGTTTCGCTTAGGATAAATTATTCGTTTCCGTGTATTTTATTTTACAACATATTTACGATTGCTATTTTTGACATTATGTCGTTACCGCATCCTTTGCTTTAAAAATGCTTCTTCCTCGTTCACAGTAATAAATTTAATTCGATTAATTATTATTATTCACAATTCGTGACGTTTGCGTTAAAGGTCGTCGACTTTCTTCATCTGATCCATATATGACTTCTTCGTCGGAATCGTTGATCATAGAAAACGTGGGGTTGTCCTTAGTTATAGAAGAATCTAATGTCGATTGAATTAATAATACAATGATCAGAATGAGCAGAAGGAATATTTTATTCTTTTAAAGATACTCACGTTGACCATATACTTGTTGATACGCCGGTGCATATACATAAGCCATCGTATATAGATAAAAATTTAGAAGACCATATAAAGCCATAAATTGCGCGGATGAACGATAATAGGTGGTGAGACGAGAGGCAAAGCTGTCTTCAAAAATACCAGCTCCAAATTGTCGTGCTGTCACACAACCACAAACCAACGAAACCACAGCAGCAAGCAGTGTTAAAAAACGTAAACGAAGATCTGAGAAACAACATAGAAATGAAGAAAAAACGAAACAGAATAGAAGAAAAAGAAACAAAGGAGAAAGATAATATATCATTTGAAATCATACCAAAATACGGCATGGATCTCAATTCGCTGTACGCTCTCAATATTAAAAGAAGAAGATATGCTATGTAAAATCCTCCTACTGTGAAGAAGAACACCTTGAAACCCTGTAATCATATAGATCCTTAAGTATCAACTGAAAATGTTGCATGCCAAAAATTTAACTATCAATTATCTTGATAACTTACAAAATAATTTGATGTATCTAGAACATAATTATAAGTGGGATCTTCTAATTCTGTACAGCGCAACCATGTCGCTAAAATAAACGCGGAACACCATAGTAAACCCACTACCAAAACTTTTGGTAAATAAAATGTAATAAGACGCCTTTCGTTCTATCAAAATGTAAGATTCATAAGTACAAACAATACCATGATTTAAATTTTGCTAGGTCATATCAATTAAAGAAATGTCATACTTGTCTTAAACCATGGTAAACACATAACCAGAACATGAGGACTGCACAAAGGAATGTCGTCTGTAAAATTGCATCTATCATACCAGGTACCCAAGAGTTCACTAAAAACGTCATTGGAAATAATGGATCTATAAAGAAAGTGAAATAAATTAGTTTCTTGAAAATGTGTAAAAACATAAGTTAATTTTTAACATCTTACTATTATACAAAATTAACAAAGGAAGGAGTATAGAAATCCATTTCTGTTCTATTGACCAATCGTGTAATTGGTACTTTCGTAAAGAATGTCCAAACCAGCACTAAAAATTGATAAAATTCATATATGGCATAATGTTTCCTTTCAAGTAATATGCGAATATATATTACACAAAATTGTTCTTTACCATAACTCCAAATGCAATTAACAAGAAGATAAATCGAAACCAAATCTCGAACTCCGTAAATGCTGGATTGTAATTCTTGAACTATGAACAGGTAAGAACATCATCAAATGCGATTATTTCGATTCTGAAAAATCCTATTATACAGTCATTTTATTTCATATAGTGCTTACTGACGTAGAATGTGAGATCGCGTATGTTATAACGTTGGTGGAAGCTCTCGAGCCCATGAAAGTGAACAGTAATAATGTAATAACTGTAATCGAGAAATCCTAGATGAGCAACTACAAGTTCTTCGCACATTTGCCTTTCACATTTTAAGTGTCTGGTCCTAAAAAGAGAAGAGAAAATACACAATACCAAATATTTAACATTGTATAATCTTGTCAAACAGTGAACTGTGCTATACAGGCTCTAGACGTACCTATTATGGCCAGCTTCCGAGGACAAAACAGGTATGAGTTTATGATCAGTGGTGATACCATCTATGGAGATGCTTATCTGAAAACTTTTGTCGTACCTTTCATCTGTAAAATTCAAAACATATAATCTCAATTTTATTATTTCTTAAAAATTTTTCCATTTGGTAGTTGTATTACCATCATTATTAGATGTTAATAACTTTGCGATGACCCATAGCTGTTGACTGTACGTAGATAATAATGGAGTCTTCATCATAAAAGGACCAGTAGCAACTTCACTGCCATTTACATGAGCTCTTTGTTCGCTTGTGGAGGTGATAGGAGGGCCTATATTAATAACAAATCATCGTCATAAAAGGAATAACAATAACAAAAGAAAACATATTTTTATAAATTGTACCTTCTCCTTCTTACTTACCTGCAAGTCCAATAAATACAGCCAATCCAAAACATGCAAAAAAGGCAGCAAATACCATAACAAATTCTCTCTTATGCATAGAATATAGTCGCATTTGAACTGATCTAGAAAATAAAACCATTATTAGTAAACAATATGTGCATACATAATAATTGATAGAAACAGAGGCAAATACCTTTCACATCGATCATGATGATAAGCAGGTGCAATGTATTTATTAAATTCACTAAAGAGATCACTGAACTGTGAAAGTACATTTCTAACTCGAAAATTCCATCCTGCAGAAGGGAGATGATACGAGTATCCTAAGCCAGGACCGTCCATTTCTATATTAAACCTATCATATTACGTATATTTTTAAAGACACATTGTCACCTTCCTTAATGATACTTAATGATACAATGTAATACTCGTAATGTAATGTAATTTCGCGTTGTTTAATGGTATTTTTAGAGAGGCGAATAAATAGATTTCCTTGGATCGATTCGATTATTCCAATCTTTATATCTTTTTTAATAAAACGGAGAAAACAATCTCGCATCTCATATGACATAGACACAGACACGAAAGCCACGTGTTCAACGAAGATGTTGAAAACATATATATATGTACAACATACTTGAACAATTTAATAAATTTATTCATATAACTAGAGTTCGTATTGGAAAAAGATATACCTAAATGCTTATATATGTAAGTAAAAAGTTACTATTACCTTCCTATTTAGTAAAGACTCTTGATAGATATTTATACAGTTTCAAGATATTTGCATGAATTGGTTTATCATGTTAGATTCCAATAATTTTAAAGAGAGCATATATGTATATGTATAGTGTTAAGCGTTCGTAAATTTAACAATTAGATTCAAAGGATCTAATTTGATGAAGATAGTAAACAAATTCGTAACGACGTATGAAACAAAAACGGCGGACATCATGATGAGTATTATTGATTTTTACGACCGCCATGAAATGATAGAATTAGTAATTTATTATTTAAAAAGTATTTAAAAAATATTTGTGATGTAACTCATTTAAGATTTAGCATTTACTTTAAACGGGATTGTAATATTTTCATTTCAACTACTTGTAAAAAAATTAAATAATCATCAATGAAGTGTATTACCCTTATATGTACACTTACATGTATCACTTGCGTCTAATCAGAAACGTAATCAGAAATTTAACATAAAAAAAAATGTAATAAAAATTGTTAACCAGCGCAGTAACATCTTTTTCTTATGTATTTAATATGGTGATTTATTATTTAAAAAAGTAATATATTTACGTACATTTCGTATCGTATCAACGAGTCGTCGCTCAAAAATCGAAAATTTCTACGTTTTTATAATTATGTATTTTTATTAATGGTACGCAATTGAAAATATATGTACAGAGTAAATCTATTTATACATATGTTATATAAAATACAAATACAAGAATAAACAGAAAGCACAATAAATTTTGTAAAAACACGATTTACAATTCTTTTAATCCCAATATTTTATTTTTGCATCCCAACCAGCTGTAGCTAATCTCGAAGGTTCATGAGGGTGCCATAATACGTCGATACAAACACCATCATGTGCTTTCCATTTTTTATACAATTTTGTCGTTTTCCAATCCCAAATATAACATTTTCCATCCGCATCTCCCGATACAAGGTAACTTAAAATTAGAATAAAGGAATTAAATTGTGCCATGCCAAAAGAATTTTACAGGAATTAATAACAATTTTATTACCTCATGTCAGGAGAAAAATCCAAACCGCATGCATAGCCAGCGACCATGTGACCCGTAAATGTTTTCTTACGATTCATTTTAAATCTGTTTAATGCAGAAAATATAACAATTTTATTATCCATGCTCTGACACGCCAGCCACTTTTGATTAGGAGAGGGTGTAACTGCTGGCATAGAATGCATCGAAGGATCAGCTATGTATTTCATATCGACCGGTATATCCCATTCCCATACTCTTAGACTTTTATCGTCCGAAGTCGTTACAAATCTTCGATTTTCATCTACGAATGTTATCGTGTTCACAGCTCCCAAATGTCTGTCATATTCTTGTGTTATCTCACCGGAACGTATATCCCACTGTAAAAGACACACATAATTTATTATCTGTGAAATTGACATTTATAAAATCCCTCAAACATCAGAATATAATGTTTATAACTTACACAGATAATCTTTTTGTCACTGGTCCCTGCTACGAACAAATGTTGCTTATCTGGATCAGGATTAAATTTCACACAGTATGGAATTTTTCTGCTCGTAAATCGACTTATGCAGGCACCAGTTTCTGTATCCCACAATTTTACATAACGGTCATATCCAGCAGACAAAAATCTTTTCCCATCATTATCAAAGCTTATGTCTCTTACAGCTTGACGATGACCGTAATAAGTTCGGATACATCTTCTGTCTTTATAAACTTCCCATAACTATAATTAATACCATATAAACAACATTACAACTTGACATTTGTTTTTCATATTACTTTTCACAGAAATTTCGAATACATACCTTCACCCTACAATCCATACTACTAGACAGTAACAAATGCGCAGTATGTGGGAACCATCTGATCTGTGAAATACCTTTGGTATGTCCCTCCCAAGTATGAATTTGTGCTTTTGGTAAGAAACATCTGTCAGGTGGTGACTCTGACCTCAAATTTACCCCAACATCCTGTGGCGCGTGTAAAAATGATCTGCCCTGATAATCCACACTATCTTTAACTAAAAAGAGTTTAATCATAATTACAAAATTTCTCTTGTTATTCAAATAATTTACATATATAAAAGTTATAACGATAGTACTATGTAATACTGTTTTTTCTTCAAGTGGTTTTTCCTCTGTTGGTTTTCCCCTTCTGTTTCTTTTCGCTAATATTTCTTCTAATTCTGCAGCTTCTTCCTCAGTCGGTTTGATAATTCGTTTTTCATCCACATATCCACCCCATGGACCCAAGAATCCTTCAATATCTGCAGGATCATCATTTCTGTGACGTTTTCTTTTGTCAGAAGCCCTTAATGTTGTACTTTCAAATACAGTTTTACCACCAGATTCTTCAGCTGCATCTTTTGCACCAATAATTGTTTTACCCTCGTCTGCACTACCATCTACAGTCGGATCTAGTGCATATCCTATAAAATACATTTGCAAAAACCTATAATCGTATTGCAATGCACGGTTCCTTTTAAGATTTCTATCATTACGCTATTATTATTATAATACATACCGTAACTGGCAAATGTTCTTCTTTGATTTTCAAACTGAAACTCACTTATATGAGCTTTCTCTACATATCCAGAAAGCATATTTTTTACAGCACGTTGCTGTTGCGTTTTAAATGGATTTTCTGGACCAACATCCGGTGCAAAAAGTTCTTCATATTTAGGGTTGTGCATTATTTCTTTCACAGTTGAATCTACATGATTCATACATAACTCAGTTCCCTGTAGTATAACGATTATAACAAGTATTAATTACTGTACTATTTAAGAGAATAATTTCAAAATTATTTGTAATTTTAAATAATCCTAGTTGAATCAATGCAACATAAAACTAATTTTTAACCTATGTGAATTAATGAAAAAAATTTATCAACGAATATTCACCGTCGGTATCACTTCTGGTGCAGAACAAATTTGCATATTTATAGATGCAGTCAAATTTCCTGCAGAAATAGAATTAACGACAGAAACGTTGGTAGAATCAACAATACAGTTAACCTCCTTGTTTTTAATTTCACTCTCATTTTCAGATTCACTGTTATCATCACTACTACCATAATCTTTCAAAGCAAGCATATTGTATCGAGAAACTTTCGTGTTGTGCTATATGCTTAAAGTCAATCAGAAGCACTGTGAAACAAAACAATTGTTTACGAGGAAAAGACCAATTGTATTTTATTCGTTTTCATATTCTGGTTTGCATGCAATAATGTCAGACATATGTAAGTTAACTGGCCGATGAGATTTATGTATCACACGAAAACGTTATAAACAGGAAACACATACATACAAATACATATACGCATATTATATTAATAATTTATACGAATTACTGTTGTAGTAGGAAAACAATGCATAAAAAACGACCTACGAATGATATTAACTTGTTAACAAAATTCTCGGAGATGCTAACCTACATCCAGTAGAAAATGAGTAACACTGGTAGCGCTTCGTGTTTTATTCCGGATCTCAAGTCATCATACTCCGATGAAGATAACACGTTGGTGCGAAATCTGTCAGGAATGAATTTACCTGAGAAAATTCTATTCGTAATCGATACGACAAGAGAGAGAAATTGTACTCCTTTTAAACTTTCTACAGGAGCTAGCTATATGCCTCTGTTTATGATAAAACGAACTATTGAAAATTTTATTTACATTAAATCTATCATTCAACATAGTCATGAATATGCATTAATGATTTTGAATTCTCAGAGCTCTCAATGGATATGCGATTTTACCAATAACACAAACAGCATTGTTAATCACTTGAATCTTATTAACGATGATGTTCTAGAAGAAGATAAAAAATCATACGATTTTGGACAAATGTTTGATGAAATACAAAGAAACTTACCTCTACCAACAAAAGAACATGACACAACTGTTCCAACATTTGTTGTCAGAGTAATTTTAGTGTATTCACGCTCCAACAGTATACCAAAATTTCATATTGATAAAAGACCTTTAGATATTCTTACAAGAAATCCATATTTTTTTATAGATGTGTTGTATGTACATGAACCACCTTGCTCAGAAAATTTATGCGAAGAAGTTTATTCTGAAATAGCAAAATTGGATACAACAAATTTTTCATACATATTAGAAGTAGGAAGGAACGCAGCAAAATTGCATGACAGTATGGCTAAATTACTGGCACATCCCCTACAAAGGCCACCTCAAAAAGATGTATGTTATGCAATTTGTCCATCTCCTGGTTCTCAAGAAACCTGTAATAATATTTAATTGTATAACTTCTGTCTTCTGAAAATTGTTAAAAGGAACATTAATGTAAGTTTAAAAAAATATAATCATTGACAATACATGCAATAAATGAAGCATTGAAGCTTAAGAAACCTCTCGTACTCCTGATATTGTTACGTGCTATATATACGCGATCAATATAAGCGTTTCGTTCATCGTTTTTTTGTTGATCACGTCACAAATTCTTTTTCCTTACAGTGATAAAATTAAAGAAAGATGTTAAAGTAGCTTACATGTGGATTTACACACATACATTTGTAATACGTCGACTGTGTTTACACATAAAAAATTTTCAACAGATTGTCACGCACGAAATATTACGACAAGGGATGGATAAAATAACATTCTTTGATTTATCATAAATTTTATATCAAACTTTATAATCATTTACAAAACAATGTAACATAACATGAGAATATTCATCAACCATTCGCTCGCACGTATTATTAAATGTAAAAACAAGAAGTAAGTTAACTACATACTTACTACAAATAATGTTTCTCTGGAATTAACAGTATTTAATCTTTAATAGATATGCTTATAATATTTATATCACAGCGTAGAAATACTCAATAAATAAAACTACTTACAATTGAAAGTAGATTAGAACACAAATGGACGTTTCTCCTGTTTAACATCTCCTTTTTGTTACAGTACTAAGTAATAAAATACGTATAACGTATTCAACTTCATTTAATATCGCAGGTTGCATTTAATAATACAGGTTGTCCTTTTTAATTGGAACCAGTGTGATATCATATAAAGAACTGAAGATATATATATATATGAATGTTGTTACAAATCTTTGATTTGATTTGAAAGAGGATTGTTTATATGTCATATAAATAAATAGCTTTTCTGTAAGTGAAGTAATTCTTTTAAACGAAACGCTATATTTATGTATGTAACAATATTTACTGAAACGAATGAGACGATATGCAATTATCGACAATGAACGTGAAATATCTTTAAAAAGGGATACATACGATTCATAGGGAATAGTTATCTATATCAGATAATGCATTTTAATGTATGTACTTTGTAATATATTATCTCGATACCAGATTATTCTTGTAAGGACAGTCCTTTAATGTCTTCAGTTTGTTATACGATATTCTACCGTTTTCTGTTAAAACATATATCTTGCATATCAAATATTACTTGTTAACACGATTGTTTGGTGATTTCAAATAACCAAGTGAAGTCAACGTCTCACATGAGAGAATGTTACATATCACTTGTGTATCACTTATTTAACTGTAATGGGAAGATTAATACAGTATATATATTTACAAACGACCTCTGCTTTTACACAATTTTATAGACTATAGCGATAAAAGAAGAACAAGAAATCAAGAAATATGGAATAACTGAGGTGTTAGCCGAAGATGAGATATGTAACGTTTTTAGAATTTGCGGTAACACCTTTATGTATTGCTGTATACTGTTTTCAGTCATTTTATCCAGTGTCGTGTTTGAATTTTCTGTTACGGAATTTTCCGCAGTGTTTAATAAAATGTTGGCGGCATTTGATTTAGATCGTATATCTTCAGGTTGCCAATTACCGCACAAAGGAAAATTATTTGGTACTGGCAACATATCTTTGTGTTCACCAACTTTGAAGATCAAGGACATTCCGACTTCCGCGTGAAACTCAATGTGACAGTGAAACAACCAATAGCCTAAAATTGATAAAAATGACCATAATATAAAATTTGTAAAGATATCGAACGAACGTATAGTATACTGTGCTCCGATTATCTGTCAGAAATACCTGGATTGTCCGCATGAAATCGTACAATGGTATAACCACCATCCGGCACCGTTACAGTGTCTTTTAATGGAGCACGATCAAGATTTCGTTGTATCGCTCCCTTTTTATCCAATGCTTTTATTTCGTCAACGGTGACGTTTTTGCCGATTCTCTGCATTGCAATCACACGAAATTGATAGCCATGAAGGTGGAATGGATGATTCGCGTCATAAGAAAAACCTAAATAATTAATTATGAAAAATGGAGCAATTTCAATCGTGTGATTTTTATGGATAGATAATATATAATAATTTCCAAACCTTCATCCACTAAAATTACTTCCACCACACTACCAAGATCTACTCGGAGCACGTGAGTGCAAGCACAATAATCTTGCACACAATGTTTAACAGTACTCGCATTACAAAATTGATCTGAATCAATGAAATCTCTTTGAGATAACAAAGGCATGGATGGTAATTTCATTGAGATATGATTTAATTGAGGAGTGAGCACCCGCTTTATATCCTTCACTAGAAATTGCATCAAGCAAAAATATATGTCCTATGTTATACATATACATATATTGTATATCTATTACATCTTTGGTCGATATGGGCGGTATTACCTTGATTAAATCCATAAAGGTTGCTCCTATGAAAATGAGGATTATCTTTCTTGTAAAAGTCATAAGACACATAAAATTGATAATCAGGAGGTGCAGTATTAGATTTGTCATTTTTGTCCATAGCTTTTAACAGTGGTATACTGATACTTTTATTAGTTTCTGTACCCTCGTTTAAAGCATTTACTCGCTGAAAGAAAAAAACATTTGTTATATGCACATCTTATTGCATTTAATATGTCTACATTCGTATAAATGTAGGTATATGATAAATTGAAAAACTCGAGCAAGTTACACACAAACACACCTGACCCATAGAATCGTTGGATTCGCGTTCGTACGCAACCACACCCTTTGGATCTTTCTTGGCCGCACCTTCGTATCGTAATATAGCAACCTGATGTGCTTTGGTAAATCTTTCGTCACAATCCATTAACCCGCGAAGTCGTATCCAATAGTTGTCCACGTTTTGATGAGTTTCAATGACAAAGTCGAATCTTTCGCCCGCATAGCTTATCAAAGATTCCGCTAGAATTATAAATTTTGCGTTAAGAAATCCCTTTCCTTATCATTTTCTTTCTCCCTCTTTTTGCTTTCTGTTATACTTGTACGCACCTTCGACGGGTTCGATATCACGTCCATCTGAACTAATTACACGTATAGTATGATTGTCGATTGATAATTCGATTGGGCAATTAAGAAATTCGGCGTTGATAAGCCTAAATCTGTATCTAGCATTCTGTAAATGTAAATGTAATATTAAAAGAGACGCGATAACTGTAAATCTTCAGCGGAAATTATTTGTTTATCCGCCTGTTTAAGATTACCTGTTTAACGGTAAATGTTGCAATTGGCATTATAGCAGATATATTCTTTCCGTGTCGATTAACTACGAAACGACCCAAACCATTAACCAATATATTAGGTGGTTTATTATCTCCTCCTGCATGATGATGACTTAAAAATTTATCAATTCCTAATTCGTGAGTCCAATCTGAGATCAGGATAGTATGTTCGTCGATATCGTACAAGGTTTTATGCCAATTCACCTTCGGTGGTGTACGTACGATTAATGCACCGTATACTCCGTCACCTCGTTGGAAGCCTAAAAATTCGGATTTTCATTAAAAACGGTTGACCGATTTGACAAACAAACGAGAAATTGAACGTTTAATTGATAATGCTCTCGCACCTAAATGAGAATGCCAAAAATGCGTGCCTGCTTCTGTGGCAATGTAATCATAACGAAAAGTCGAACCTGGCAAAATCGGACATTGAGATACGTAGGGTACACCATCCATGTACGGCGTTTTAACATGATGTTGACCATGCCAATGCATTGTCGTACTCTCGGAATGCAATAAATTTATTACATCGACTATTATCCTGTCACCTTGGCACACCTACGACCGAGTAGATAATTTACTCGTTGATAAATAAATAGATTCTAATTTAGCTATGTCTACTACGTATATAACTATGTATGTATATGAATATCAGTTAGAGTTAGGGTATTACGGAGTATGAATTTTGCTCGAATATGCCAATATCCGTAACTAGATATGAGTTTAGATTGGATTTCTATCAGGGAATGGTTACAAGACCATATCGTCCTATGTTATATATGTATATTATATACCATGTCGTTAAACATTGTAAAGACTATAGATTATACATAGACCAATACAATACGATACTTTTGTGATAATTAATATAACAGTAAATAATAAACTAAACCAGTTATTAGAACACGTATACACGGTTGTCATCGGGAGAGAAAAAGAAAAGGAAGATCAAAGTCTGGAAGACCAAAAAAATCGATTTTGATTTTTAGTTTTTTACACGTTCCAGTATCAGTTTCAATCGACAGATTTATAACACGCGTTATTCGCTTGTATATCGTACATACATACCTCGATAGGTGGCCCAGGCATTTGTCGGTTTATTACTAAAATCGATCTTTGAATACCGTCTGCCGGAATACAATGTTCACGAAAGCAATCCGTGACATTGAATGGGCAATCGTAGCACGCTTTGCTCATTGTATAATAAGCTTCCAATCTAAAGACGTAACGACATTCCATCGGTGGAGCTTCGTCTTTGCAATTTCGCCGACAAGGATGTTTCGTCCAGTCTAATTCATCCGCTATCTCCGGGTCAATGTCTCCGAATTCAAAGTCATTACGCAACGTTACGATAGTTTCTAAATAAATAAAGGATTATCCAATAATGAGAATTGTACTAGTATTTTCACGTAGAAAGGTACTCGTGGTTCGTTAATCGATAGACGTATAAAAAAATGTTTTTAAAAATTGAAAAAAAGAAATTAATAATTTCTTAAAAAAAGAAAAAACTACAGAAGAAACTCATTTTTTATAACCTTTTATTCTAGACCAGTAATGAAAATTTACACAACACGTTTTGAAGATTTATGGCATTTATATACATATTGAAAATTTCATTAAAATTGATTAATGTTGTTACGAGATACAAACAGTCAAAAGTAGTGAAAATGGTGGTTTTTCATAACTTTTCGATTGACTTTTTCCAATTGATTTCGATAAAATTTTTAACATGTATATGTATAACGGGCTTAAATCTTCAAACTATGTTGTTTAAATTTTTATCATAGGGCGAGATAAAAAGGTTATAAAAAGTAAACTTTACTTTTCTCTTCGTGATTCCAACTAACTGCAATTTTTTCAAAATCTTTTTTATACATCATCTAGTAAAGTAATCTAACCTCACAAAAAAAAAAAAAAAAAAAAGAAAAAAGAAAAAGAAAAAAAAAACAGTTTGGTTCAATTTTAAAAAAGTTATTCTATTTTAAATTATATACTGTATATGCTGTAGAAAATTAGAACTCTTCCATCTTTGTGTGGAAATTGAAGCGAATAACTAATGTCAACTAATTGACTTCTTTTATGATGTATGTATTCGTTTTCACTTACCTGAAAGAAAGCAGCGAAGCAGTAAAAAAAGCTCTATCAAAAATAATGTCAGTTTCAGATGCGTCATCTTCGGCACGATCTGCAAATTCACAGAGTTGCCCGATATTACGGGCATACGAAATGAATACAATTGTTCGATAGTGCGCTTTACCGCCAAAAGAAATTGTATAAACATCATGAGACAGACAGTGTATTCAAAATTGACAACGAGCAAACAGAGGGAACAAATATGATATATTTCACTTTATCTAATCTATGCATCATAAAAAGCTGATACATCGCAAATGAGAGTTTTAAATTTCGACACAGCAGATAGTTAACGAGGAATGATTTCGCATCGTGCATCTTACGTACGTGAAGTGGATACCAGTTTTAGATGTTTAATAGCGAAGTAACAACAATTTTATCAGACAAATGACAATCTATATCGTTAATTGTTAATGTATTGTTAATTTTTGATAATCTGCATAATAAATCATATACTTAAAAATCTCAAAATCAATATATGTATGTGAAATGTAAACACACACATATACCGCATTATATAAGGTTGTTGTCGATACTTTCCGATCGTTTTTTATACATTTCGATATACATATGTACTTCTTACATGAAAAAGCATAAACTTACGTCAAACAGTATTTCCTTCAAGCTGCCGATCAAATGTGATTATCCGACAATTCGTCTTTACGATTGTCCGAGAATAGCAGTCAACAAATCTTTTCCTTTTAACGTTTCGTTGCAACAATATGCGGGCATAATATTATGTGTCGTTTATCGCATAGAAAAAGGGAGAAAGAAAAAGAAAGCAAAGCATAAGTTTAATGATCTAACAGATCTAATAGTTTTACGATAACGTCGGTCTTCTATTCGCGTCCGCTCGTCTCAATACGTATGCGGCTGTGTAAAATCAACGGTGTTTTAAGAAAGACTGGATGAATGCAGCGATGCTCGTTTCTCTATACAAGGATTTCCTGGAGGTCACGCGTACCCCACGATTTACCAACGGTCCTCTTACTTTACCCGATTAACGTGTGTCTACAGCACGATGTAGACAACGTCAACGGTTTCGTGTTATTTCCTCTTGTAATTGTCCTTCCCCTGTGAGGAAACATCGTGGGAATTTCCATCGATATTCTTGAAAGAAATATTCTGGCGTATCGATGATGCATTATCGAGTGAACTTCCCTTTTTGATGTACCTGCAATGCTATACAATGCTGTTGTAAATCAAGTTTAAATGCGAATGGATGAACAGAATATTCATGAAACAGATAATTCTTAATGATATTTGCTGTGAAATTATAATTAGATTACGTAACCGTATTGTTTTATCTTATTAAAATGATAACGAAGCCCATTTATCTGATACTCCAAAAAGTGATCTTGTTCATCAGATGAAATGAAGTCAGATTGCCCCGGAAAGAACTATGTACGTGCTAAACTGTATTTTTCTATGTATGTAAATAAAGTAGAGAATAAACACTTTGAAGAAATCGCTTACTTCTTTGTTACTTACGAAAAATCGAATACAACTAGTAATATATATATATTATATATACGTAATTAGTAACGGAATTATTATTTGAATTTTTATGAGAAAACTAAACGACAAAAATTCTCTGTGAAGCGAATGCGTTTCAAAGTGAATTTTCTTTTTTAATCTACGAATTTCTCAATAAATATGAATGGAAAAAAAAACAAAATTTAAAAATTTGACAAATTTTTAGATAGAAAATGATTCGTGCTTATCATAAAATCGCCCTTGATACATAAGACAACACGATAAAAGATTTCATTTTACAGTCAGAACAAGTATCACTTTTCTATATCTATGCATACATAATTGCTCATATCACACTGCTTCGCACGACAATTTAAGATAACGAGTGACTTTTTACATGGAAGACTGCAACGTATATCCTGAAGTATCAATCGTTGAACGATTTAATCATCATTCGTTTTTAACACACCTACATAGCGAAACTTTAGAGTTGAGTATGAATTTTTTCGAAGAATCTGGCGATCGAACGCGGACATGCGTCACGGTTTTCCCATCAAAATTACACGTGACATACATATACATATGCATAAATTTATGAAATCGTTTATCCCTTCTCAACCTTTATCGCATATAAATAGAAATAGCAATGATTTAGTAACGGCGACGATGACAATCGACTTAAATGACAATGATAGTTATAATTTTTATGAAAACTTTCTCACGTAACGTCCAATTCCAAGTATGGATACATATAAGTAGATATATAATACATCTAAAGATACAATCGATATGCTTATGGAACGGCAACATTAATAATCGTATAAAGGAAATATTAATGGATATTTCTATGATTAGATCGATGCAAGATGATTTTTCCTATGAACGTTTAAACGTTTTGTTTGGACTAAAGCAGGAATTGAAATTGAAATGCAACGACAATATCAGGTACTCGTAATCAAAATGTAAAACATTTGAGCATTTTTATTACGCAATTATTACATTTCTCGAAAAATGAGCTCGAAAGAAGGTCGAACATTACAAACATGTAATGAATAAAATATATACATATGTATATAATGATTTCGTTGGAAGCATCGTAAAGGAATTTGTTGCCTCAACCAGGAAACGAGACCAAGTGACTACAAAATTATGTTGAGGATCAAACGCGATTTCGACGTGGTCGTTTTCTTTTATCGTTCCACGCGAAAATTTCAAGAAAATTTGACGATATCGAATACATGCATTTACCGCGTAATGTCGTCGTTGATTATCACCGGCATAGATCAGTTTAGTCAATCTAGACTGTAGATTCTGGATTATTGTCATTGTCTAAAGATAGAGTGATATAGTATAATAAATTTTGTTTTAGTTTTATTAATATTTACAATGAAGTCAACGAAGAAGAAGAAGAAGAAAGAGAAGAGAAAGTTTACGCAAGAACGTTAACCTTCGTGTAATAACGGTGATGTCGATAAAGTGACTACGCAATAGCAGGTGTATCGTGCGTAATTCACAAGGACGTTTTCCTCGATCATTCTTAATACGTTCTCATTTTAGATTCCATCATTTAAGATGCGCATATGTATACGAGACTTTCTTATTTCAGAATAAGGAAATAAATCTATAAAAGAACAACCATCGTGTGATTATTTCAATTCTACTTGTAATTTGTACTATAAGAAATATTCTATTACATATATAACTGATAACCGATGCATACATAAATATATGTGTATACTATGTAGGATCTTATTTAGACCTAGACCATGTCAACCAACGTCTACGGTAACGTAACTCATTTTTACGAATTTTACGATTCTCATACGCTACAAGCGTATTAATCGCATTGTATTACGTGCCACTCGTCAGAAAACACTGTAAATGTTTTAGCGGAATTGATCAAGGGATAACTGACATAACCTTTTTACGTACGTACGTACATATGCGAAACGCGAGTCACGATAAGCATTCATTTCTAAGGGATTTTCTTTAAAATGACGGAATTTATACAAGGAACGTGTATGTTAATGTGTCCAGACAAAGAACGTTGGATGTAAGTTATACGTGTGCCAATTATATTCTATCATGTATTCGATCATACACAATTGCGAAATTAAAACAAATCCTGACGAAAATTTTCTTGTAAATTGTTGTTTACAATTTACACATCAATATTTTTTCGTGGTAATTTAACGATGACTATCTCTCTTGCATTCGTTTACTTTTCTCTTGTTGATAAAATTTTTTGCGTTAAATAGATGTAAATTATATTTGAATGAACAATCTTTGATACTACATAATTTTTCATTCTATCGCAAATAAAGGTTATCATTTCATTTCATTTCATTTTGAATGCTTGAAAGAAAAGATTTAATTAATTATAAAGAATCATACACAATTATTTTATTTTCATCGTATACAAATGTGAATACAAATTTAAATATGCTAAGAATGAATTTTTAATAATTTATAACATAACGTACTTATAGCAGAGAAAAGGAGGGTTTACTACACAAGTTTGAGATCAATGAAACTACAAAGGGATCGAAATTGCCGAAGGCAGATCCAACAAAAACGATAAAATGCTTTAGCCGTCCAGCAGCAGGATTAGACATGACAGATATGAAACAATTACGTCCAGCACCAGTCTTATTATCGACGATTCGATATTTGTTTACCAAGTACTTACTCATACGATTGAAATCAAGTTAAATAAATTTATGGATATCAATGTACATATACATATATATGTAAATTCATTCCAGGATAGCTACGCGAAACGATGTTGATTGGATAATAGTATATGATTTTATTTTTGATCGTATCAGATCTATCAGGCAAGACGCTGCGATTCAAAGGATTGATCTCCCAACGAACATTCGGTTGTTGGAATCCATAGTTCGATTTTTGGTTTATTCTGGGCAGAGGTACGATATATCGTGTTTTTCAATGTAGATTTGGAGACTGTACAGTGTTAACAGTAGTAGAATGGATGCGGAGGAACAATTGCAGATTATGCGAGCGAAGTATCTCCGAATTTAATGCAAAAATCAATGAGCAACACCTCGCTGAATGTATAATGCGTTTGTTAAACTTATACGACGAGTTTGAAGATAAAAAAAGTTCTCTGGAACTTGATAGCGATATGAAAAAATTAATGTTAAACGATGATCGTCCACAAATGGAAGCATTATACATTCTTTTACACATGGGTAACACAGAAGCTTTGATGAGAGGATTACAACTTCCTCTCCATTTACGGTACGATCAAAACAGAATAAATGATATATGCTCACAATTCATATGTTCGAATACAAATATATTTTTCATTTCTGAATAATGATTCTCGTTGTTATTTATCATTTTTCGTAGAAAATCTCCAAATGTACAATTATCCATAAAAATATCATTCGCTTGGTATTTAAAAAATTATGTGCGCGTCTGTTCTTTAATTCCACAACTTCCTCCGTTACTTATTTGCGCAGCAATGACGGGCATACAAAAATTAAGAAGGTATGCATATACGTTCAAATTTCAATAGGCGATATTTCCATTAACGCACGATTGTAAAATGTTACAGGATGGCATTGAAAATCATGAGTTCAGGATACAACAATAAAGTTTTCACGTTTCCAGGACTTAAATTGCAACAACTTTTACTATATAAAGATATAGATAAAATTCGAGCAGATTGTGAGCTGTTGGGTCTTATATTCATCAATCAAAATATTTTATTTCAAAAAGCGAATTTCAAAGATGAAGTTCAACTGGTAAGCAGAAGAAATTGATGAGGTATTATAATCTCTAGTAAGAAGGGAAAAAGCCATCATCATTTGTTATTTCAGACACATCCAGAGATGTATTACACAGATCAATCCTTGCACAATGTTTTACCAAATGTTTTACTTGAATCTATGTAATGTATGTATAAAAGGTATAATGCTAATTTATATTGTTATATCCTCATCACTTCATTTTATCAGGGATTAATAAATGTATCAAACTAATAATGAAGAATCTCTATTAATCCCTAATAAATCTAGTATCTCGTTGTAGAATACTTTTTTGAACGTTCATACGCATACAATTTGCTTAAAATCATACTGAAACCATAAAACAGTTAAGCGAAATTTACTCAAACTCCACAAAAAATCAATATTCACTGAGAATCACTAGATGAACTACTTGAAGAGTCTGTGGACATAACTTCAACATCTTCTGTTTCCTGCTTATGGGTATTCATGGCAACACTTCCTTGTCCACTCACAGACATGTGAATTTCACCCGACGAATGCCATGCAAATTGATTCGCCTGTGATATAGGTGGTTCTGAAATAATCATTCCATTCGGAATAAAATAAGTTTAAATGTGCCAGTATATGTATATGCAAACATATACACAAAGTAGATTCCTAAAAACGTACCACCTACTGGATGTCCAGGCCTATGCAGATCTGATGATATTCCAGGATGAGTACCTGGCATCTGTCCATTTAAAGGAAGATCGCTTAACCTTCCAAGATAACCTAATCTCATTTCAATATCTGTAACAATACATATAATTTTCATGACTTACAAAGAAATGATAGGAATGCAACAAATAAATAATATACCAGTAGGGTAAGGTCTTCTAGGGTCCCCTTGTTGCCAGGTAAGTGGAGCACATATAGCATTTGACGCACTTATTCTATGTGCATATTTAATTAATTCTTCAGATGGTACTGGTCTCTTATTAGCACGGGCAATCGATTGTAATTTTTGTTTAGCTTGATAAATTGCAGTGGCTAAAATTTGTTCCGCCTCTTTCAATTGTCGCTGCAATTGTTGAATATCTTGGTCTTGTCTCTCAACTTCAGCTTTTAAAGCTTCCATTTTCAGGTTAATTTTTGCTTGCTCGGCCGCTCGTTTTAGAATTGCTTTCAATTCGTTGTCCTTAGCGATTAACAATTCTGTTAGTTGAGAGTGTTCTTCGTTTGATAGTTTCAATGGTTTTTGAACTATCGTATTTTCTATCATTTCTCTAAGATAACAAAAACGGCAATAAAAGAACAAAATTAAACACAATTTATTGAAACATGTTTATTTTAAATATTTGTAGCAATTTTAAATCATACTTCGCTATCAACTCGATGTCATCGACGATAGACAACAGAACCTCTTTTGTACTTTTACTAGTCGATGTCATGATGTTCTACGCTATCAATGATCGAAATCATTCGATTCGAAAGATGCCTACAAAATTGTTTACTCGAAAAGTGATCCTTATATCATAAACATCTTTCTAAACTTTGAATTATTAACCTCACTAGTTTATCACCACATTAACTTTACGTTTGTCTTTCCTTTTTGTGTTAGAACACAAATCACAATACTTAGTAGGAGCGATGCTACGATCACAGCTCCACACCGCGATATAGTATATAAGGCGTTTCGACGCTCTGGTGATTAGTGATTATTTTCTGTTAGTTTTCTGGTATCCATTGGCTTGCATCAAATTAGGAAAGATATGGAGGTGTGATAAAATAAAAAATAGCAAAATATGAATATAACAAGGTGCATTACTGATAATTTTGCTAAATTATTTTTCTTCTTCGATTGATAAAATAGGGAGTTTTCTTAACTTAAAGTTGGTGCGGTGTGCTTCTTTGGCTTGAAGTTGGTATAGAGTAGCTCTGAAGTCCATTGCAAATGCACCACTTTGAGATTCTGTATTATTACTTAACATCGTTAATGCACACACGTACATGCCTTTCTGACAATGATGTCTCTAGTGACAGTCAGATGAACTACCAACCAATAATTTAAATAGTAGATCTGCTCATGATCTTAATCTAAACAAGCGTGTCATTTTTAATTCATATTCTTCTGCCAAAATTGATTTGTTACAACAATTAGAGAGTATAAATAGTTGATTTGTAATGACACCTTCTGGATCAAAATCTCCGCCTTGTTTCTTAGCATTGCGACAATCAGTAAATGCCACCATATAGCTTTGGCATGATTTAAAAAGGGAAGATGTAATATTCTTTATGATTTCCCGCTTAAACACAAATGTTTTAAAAAAAATTATTTTTAATTCTTAGAATAAACAATGGCGGTTACAATCCCAATCCTTTTGTAAAAATAGTGCGCCTTGTCATCAAGAAGAATATGATGTTGAATTTGAATACTAATTCTTATAACAGTTATTGTCAACCCGATTGCGATGTAATTTTATTAAAAGAGGATATATTGTTCTAATTTACAACCTCCACATCAGACGATGTTCCATTAAAGGAAATAGACAAAGGAAACATTAGTGCCGAAAGTGAAAATATACAATTAGAAATTGACAATAAATTAGCAGTATTGTCTACGTCAATGTGCTCTTTAGAGACGTGCGCCATTGAATATCTCGCCGAGAGCATTACAAAAAAAAAATCTTGTTAATGAAGATAGGAAATTTTTGCGTGATGAACAAAGACATTTCACGTCTTCTCTCTCAATTGTCGCGACTTCCACTTCATTATTCTTTTTTATTCGTTGTCCTTTGTTCTGCGAACTGCAAAGTTAAATGCGAGATCGTACTCGGTACTTGTACGAGAAAGTACTAATAAAGGCATAAGCAAACACAATATGTATAGAACATTCAAAGAATATTGTAAGAATAGTGTAATAAAATATCAATAGAAGATGCTAAAAAATTAATAAATTCTATGGGTAACCGTTTGCCAGATGTTGAGAAGACAGAGGTTATTCAATAAAGCATTAATAATTTAATCGTTGTTAGTGCGTTAAGCATATATTATCATGTAAGGGAACCTTTGTGGACAGATTTTTTTGATACGAATTTTTGTCATGATATCATATTAAGTTGCAACTTTCTATATAATAATTTACGTGTTGTAATCTAAGATAGGCATAGGATTAATTATGTACTCTATATTTCTTTATAAGTACAAGGCCATTTTTTTATTTTTTAAACATTTTTCACATCCTTCTTAGAGTTGCGCTACAGAGAGTTGTACGCAGACTTTTTTAACTACTGTGCCTACATATACACATACATTTATCAAAGAAAATATCTGAGATATGTATGCATGAAAGTAAAAATTTTAAAAGGACATATTATTGTAGTATATTGAAATAAATTAAAAATATACAATGAAATTATTCGAATCTTCTTTTTTCAAAATGCACATTCGAATTATGGAGCTTAAGTCTTTGTATTATTTTTTATATCTATCTTTTCTTGATCTGCAGTTTTAAGAGATTATATAGGTTAGGTACTCTGAATTCAAGTTAACCAACGTACTATCAATACTACTGCCGTGATACCAACACCACAACAAAAGCTAGTTACAATAAAAGTAATTATACGGCAACTTCATCTACAACTTACCATACTGTCAACGAAACGTCGAAAATGTGGGAAAAGTGTATGAATAGCTATCACAGTTTACGGTGTATATTATAATGATTGAATCATGCAATCATGTGGCCGATGAGACACGAAACCATGACCCGCGATGAGTGCAGAAAATGTTTACGATGTTTGGGTAAGGTTATGTTTCGTATAATTTTCTTGCCTCGGTAATATTTAGCTTTTTACAGTAACATTATCATTGTATGCGTTGAACACATATTTTAATTTTAAAATAAGCATTGAGTATCATAATACCCGTAACTTGCATGTTTGAAACGTATTAAATAGAAATCCAATGAACTATATGCAATTATCATTATTATTTATGAATATATTCAAATTTATCACTACTCTCTGAAAATGTATTTACATTTTATTAAATATAACTCTATTCCCATAAATTGTTTTCTTATTTTTAGTAGTATGCTTGTAATTTTTTTGTATATATTGTATGTATAATATAATTTGTTTTATAAAACCAATAACCAAATTGCATTGTATTATATTCATACTTATTGTATTCTGTTATGTCAGAGAAAGAAATCTTTATGTATGTTTAAGTGTGTATAACTTGTAAACTAAAAATCAATAATTAAGTAAATCTTCCCAAAAAAAGTTGTATGATAATTATCAGTAACATAAATATTGGTTGCAAGTATCTCTAATGTAATGTAAATTTGTACAAATTTTTATTATGACTAAATATTATAGGTAAAATAATTCAGATACTGTTAAATATATATATTTCTTGTATTTTAAATGATTACTTAATAATTAGAATAAAAAAATTATCAAATTATTTAAAATTATATTATTAGAAAATATAATTGTATAAGCGTATATATATTTATACTATTATTTGATTAAGTATATATAATTATTTTAAGCTTTATATATTATGTTTATATATTGAAGTTGATTTCTTTGTAATATAGAGTTAGAAGCTTATGGAAATATGGTGTCTGTCTTACGTGCTCAAGGTCCTTTCACTAGTGAAAAACAGAAATTGCTACAAGAACTTGCTAAAGTTTTACATATTTCTAATGAACGACATCGTGCTGAAGTACGAAGAGCTGTTAATGATGAAAAATTAGCAACAATAGCTGAGCAGTAAGTATTTATTAAAACAAGATACATTATATGATTTTCATCTCTAAATAACATTTCATTATAATATATCATTCCAAAAAATTTTGTTCTAGAATGCTATTAATGACCCAAAATAGATTTTGTTTTGGAATTTCATATTAATTCTCTTAATGTATGTTTCCTTATCAATTTTTGTTTTAAAGATTGTTATTCAAATTTAACTTATTTTGTTGAGAATATGCTCAGTTTGGACATTTTGCAATTGAATCTTCATAAGATGTCATTATATAGGTTAAGTGGTCCAAATACTGGTACTGATTGGACTATTGAAGGCCGACGTGCTATTCCACTTTTACCAAGATTAAAGGCTCGATCTGCATTCACAACTTTAGCAAATAGCTTGTCCCTTGCAACAGTAGCAGCAAACAAAAGGAATCTTCATGTTCATGAGATAGCAGAGGATGCAAAAGGTTTTAAGGAAAAATATTATCTATTTTGGTAAATGTGTGGTTTTAGTCTATGTAAAATAATGTATGGCTATAGAACTGTAAGTTAAGCAGATTTAACCAATAGTATTAACCAATAGTATTTTTGAATATTTCAAAATATAAAGAAACTTCATTTCTTGTTTTATATTTGTTTCCATAGATATTAGAAATGAATCTCCTGTGAAGGTAAAAGTACAAGAAAACTCGTTTAGCAATCATGAGTTTGCATCTAGTGAAGATAATTTAAGCGATGAAAATGTTCTAACTGAGGTAATTTAAATTATATGATTATTTATATTGTAAAAATATTCAAATTTTGTTTTAATTATTATACATAATATATTACAGGTCACTGAATCAGATAGGAATAAAGAAGTTAATAATCACAGCAATACCTCTGATAGCAGTGAAAAATATATTACATCTGAGAAACGTAAACCCTCTTCTCCTCTCTCGCCAGCACCTCCAAACAAGGTAATTAAGAAAAAAAGAAAAGAAAAACAGAGAGAAAATAAAATAAAACAATTGAAAATAACTTTTTCAAACTATTTAATAATTGTATATATAATGTAGGTTCTGGTAGTATCTTCAAGTTCAATAGGAACTTTTAATCATGGTACTGCTGATAAAGGATCGCTAGAAAATACTATTCATTTGTCACGAATACCTACAAATCCGTTACAGCATCAAAATGTCACTATAATACCATTAAATATTAATTGTGGAGAAAATGTTACAGGTGATTGTTCTTAATTATAATGTATTGATGGTATGGTTAAATGATGTACAATTTTTTCTTTAATTCATTATGTCAAATTTAGAATCTAAGGAATCAGTAGTACAAGAAAGTGCCAGTAACCATTCAGTAATTTCACCTGGTAATTTTGTGAATACAGTAATCCCAGTAGGTACAAGTATTACAAAAGCTAAAGGAAGAGTAATTACAACGCAAAATAAGCTTAATACAAAAATCGGATCTGCAATTCTGGTGTCCGGTAATGTGTCATGTACAACAGGAAATAAATTTCAGTCTGATGTTCAAGATGTATCTACACAAGATAGTTTAAGTATGGATACATTTATCTGAGAATACACAATACATTGTTTAATTGAGCCTAATTGGATTAATTTTTGATACTACTTCAGGTCCAAAAGTATCCGTATCTCACACTTTACAAAAACCATCAAGTTCAGAAAATTCGAATTCAATTATAAGCAGCACAAAATGCATTGTGCCAGTAATACATTCTAACATAAAACCTCCAATACCTAAAACTATTACCTCCAGCAAGTATTATCAAAATTAATCATGGTCGAATTCAGAAATTACAATAATTTAATTTATATTTTCATGATCATCATTAGGTAATTCACATCGACTGATGGCTGTTTGTCCTGTTACAACAGTATCTAATGGACCAGGGCCACCTCAGGCTAAGCAAATAACAACATTAACTTGTAAAAAATTATCTTCAACGCTCAACAATCAAACCACTGCCAAGATGGTATGATTTTAAAGATAAGTGTTACAGGGTGTTCGAAAATGATTTTTCGCGATCACCACAGCGTTGTACTACTTCTCTGCACTTTATACCTCTGGATCGATGAAGATCTATACAAAAAAATTACCACAAAATTGACGTTTACCGAGAAATTCAAGACTAATTCTACTCATTGTAATGATAAAAAGTCCCAAAGGAACAAATCGGAAATACTTGGAAGTATTGTTAGTTTTCAAACTCACTTTATTTATAATCGGCCTATATATTATCTTATATAACAACTATTATTGCATGTGTACCCCAGTAAATGTCCCGAATACACTATTATTTATCTCATACCTTTCTTCCTTTCTTTCTTTCTTTTTATTTGGAGAATACACGACATAAATAGCTAGTTGTTATCTTTAACAGATTGCTTTCACACATAGATATCCCTGTAGCAATGAATTTGCGTCTTCTTTTCTTTCTTTCTTTTTCTTATTTTCCCAATATTTCTTCTCTTCCCAAAACACGAGTCCACGCTCTGCGATTTCAAAATCAGTGAAGCGTCAGTCTGTTTTTGTTACCTAAAAGTGAAGAGGAAAAACTGGTGCATTATAAGAGAAACATTGCGTGCTATTGACAAAGCGCAATAAAACTATTTTTTCGCTCGTGAAATATAATGTAATTCAGTGAAAAATAATGGAAGATCACTATGTGCACAAGAGATTCCAGATCGATGCGATTTCGTATGATTAGGTCATCAAAAAATAGCATTACGTCATACTACTGAACGTCGGGAAGCAGTTCGCTCAACCTCGCGGTCATTGGTGAAAAGAGCAAAAAAGAGAAAAATGATTGCACTCGTTTGAAAATTTGACCTTAAATTTTCTGATCAAAATTAATTTTGCGGCAATTCTTTTTTACAGATCTTCGCCGATTCATAAGTATAGAATATCACTGTTATGATGACACATATGACAAATCCTTCTCAAACTCCCTATACAATGAAATATAAAGATATAATGTAAATTAGATTCAAAAATTGGATACAAAAATATATAACATTGTAATGTTCTAGAGTGTTACACTAAATTCTAATAAAACTGTAAATATATCTCACCACCCTGATACAAAATTAGGATCTAAAACAAACGTGATTGTTATACAAAAAGGTCAAACCAAAGGTGTTACTCTCTCTCAAGCAGGCAAGGTATAGTAATATTTTATATGTAGAGTAATAATTATCGTGCATTTTATTCTAAATGTAAACACAATATAATCTTATATATTATAGGAAGTATTAGGGAAAGTAATAGTGGGTGGAAAAAGTTTGTGTGTCACGAGTCAACACAATGCTCCTATTAATGTGGTTCAGCGCCATGTTACATTGAATAATGGAGATCAAGGTCTAACTATGCTATCCACAACAAACTCATCTCATACAGAATCTATAACATCTAATATAAAGGTAATAATTACATATTTTTATTATTTACAAATCTATAAGTATAATATGTACACTAGAACTTCGTTTACATGAATTTGTCTAAGGACAAGACATTATCTATTGTTGCTTTTCGTTTAATTAGTAAGAATTCGAAATAATTGCTTTTAAATATATAATAATGTTGCAAACTTGTATCGATTGCGAAGAATAAGAGTGTGTCACATAACGCGCGCCCCTGCTGTTTATATACATCTTATTGTTAGACAATTATACAAATGTATTGACGCTCGGTGGTACTTCAGACACTAGGAACTCAACTAAAGTTCAGATAACCAGGCGCTATTAAAATTTCGTTCATATAAACGAAGTTCCACTGTATATTTACTTACTTTCATTAATGTTTACACATTTTCTGGAACAAATGACAATTTATTAATTATACATCTATCCTATGATTGATGCATAAAATATCACTATAAAGATGATACGAACAAATATGGAATGATTTTCTATAAAAAAACTAAATTGAAAATATAGTATATAGTATAGTTCTCATTTTAATATATGTTTAAAAATATCAATTTTTAAGCAATAATCAAGTTTACATATACTTAACAAAACATTTTCCTTGAATTTTGCATATTATAATTATCATTATAATGCATAATTATAATTATGACATTAAAAATCGTACTCACAAATGACATTAAAATATTATTTAACATTTTCAAATATTAAAGACAAAAAATTCGTTGACCAGAATTCATAGACTTATTATTCAGTAGTTACAAATTGCATCTGGTAATAAACCATTTATAATTATTTTTTTCTTGAAGAATTTAATAAGCCATTACTGTAGTTAAAAATCGATCTTTCATGTAATATTTAATAATTTTTCGAAAATAAAATCTAAAATAAAAGGTTTTATTTCATATTTGCACAGAATGCATAACCAGTTGTACCATCAACATGTCTATACCTTCTATAAGTAGTATGATACTTTTGCAAAAAGATAAAAGTATAAATTTAAAAAAATTTTTTTCAGTCTGGTAATACTATTATGTTCAATCTTCGGCAGGATGTTTTGGAAAAAAATAAAGCACTCTCTCATCTTCTTGAATCATCTCATGTTCTTACCTCTGAATCTAAGACTGTGATACAAAATACTAATGCTCTTCTTTCAAAGGAACCAAGTAACAGTGATTTACATGTACAGGATAAAGAGCTAGTTGTAAAAACCGATGCTGTAATTACTACTGTTAAAGATGAGAAACACAGGTCAGTTTGAAACTATCGAAATGTACTACGAAATTGTTGTGTTAAAAAGCGCATGTAATACCGACAACTAACTTTATAATTACTTAAAAAATTTTTGTAAATTGTTCATTGTAAATTAATAATATGTTTTATGTGCAAAATATTTTGCAGATTGAAATATACCCAAAAATATACGCTTCTTGAGTCGAATTAAACACTATTTACAAACTTTTCATGACATAAATGATTAAAATTAAGCGCATGCATAACAAATTAAAATATTTTGCTATTGATGGTTTAAAAAAAAAAGAAGAAAATTATTTTATTTTGTACTATAAAACTTTTAATTTTTTAAACTTATTTTATGAAGCGTATTCCATATCTTTTATCGTTTCTGCTACGATTAATTCATATTTTTCTATTTAAGGAAAGTAAAGATATATATGCAAATGCAAATTTTTATTTAACGAATTATATATGGATCCTCTGAAACATTCAAAAAGTAAACAAATATTTTCAAATTCAAACTACAATATAAATACATAAGGTAAATTGATGAAATCCTATTTGATGGCTTTCATGTTTTAGTATTAATTTTACTTTTGTACAACATTACGAAGTGTCGTTTATATATTTTTTTTATGATTTAAATGATTTATTACATTGCTTAAATCATTTTCTAAAACCCAAGTTTTTGTATCTGATCTCATGAATAGTATTTCATAATTTTCCATACTTATTTAATGCACATTGTTTTTAAATAAACATGATGATAAAACATATAAGTAGAATTGCAACTATTTTAAAAATATTTAATACTTGATATAAAATTATATTAAAATTTAAGATTATAATAATTTACAAAAAAATGTTTCTAATGTGCATTATTAAAGTAAAAAAATTTTAACAAAAAAGAGTACTAAATAAATATGAGAAAGAGGAATATATATATATATATATGTATATGTATATATATGTATATATGTATGTATGTGTGTGTATATATATATATATATATATTCCTGTGCATTTAATATTTAACGAAATTTTAATCTTTTTAAAGAAATAAGCCTTTTGTCGGAGAGTTAATTTATACAATTAATGTTTGTATGACACATGAAGAACAGTACAATTCTTCAGATACCTATAATACAGTATAATTAATTTACATCTGGTATGTGCCAAATTTGTAAGTCACTGGCAATTAAACATTTAATAGGAAAGAAACCTACTAATGATAATTGTACTTTATTGGATCTAAAAATAATACTTTTCGTGTCGTAACAAATTTTGTACACAAAATAACAGATTATATTAAATACATCAAACAATGCAACTTTTCATATCCGTACTATTAAATTTAAGTTCTGTATAAATAAAAAATACATTCATTAGATCATGTTATACCATTCCATATTAACAATTACGAAAATGTAAAACGATATGATTTCAGAAACAAGTCTTTTAACATCATTTAACATAACATAAATTGTATATTTTGAAAGAGAAAAATCTATCTATAGAAAATTTCATTCGTACTTAGTATTGTACCTGTCTCTTATTTTAAGGTACTATTTACGTAAAGCCTAATTTCACAATTATTAATGTAATTTCTTACCGAAGCTGCCCAAGGTATTCAGATTCTTAGAAGATGTTAGTAGTATCTTATTTAACGTAAAATCTTCTGTGTGACCATGGAAACTGATATTGCATATTTTTTATTGTTGCAGCCAAATCGAATACGCATCGCAATTATATATATATATGTTAAATAGAGAAATTTATAATTCTGACACTTGCTCACGCTTTGTATCATTAAAATAATGTATATGTAAGATATAAACAGAATCTTTCAAGAGCCAAGTACATATAATGATAATCAAACTTTATATACATATATATACATATAAATCGTAGTTGTTTCTTATGAATTCCAAAACGGTTCTATTGATTCTGATTTTAGGACTTTAAGTTAATCTAATACATAGAAATAGAAATTTAAAATATTGATAAACATGTATATAGACCTTGTTGAAAATAAGAAAAGCTTTCATTTCGCTCAAAAAAGGAAATATGATGATACAGTTCTAAATGATGAACAATTTATATACATATAAGTACAGACAAGGCACAGAACTGTATCTTGTCTTTCAAAAAATCAAAATGTTCATTTAATGTTGTTGTAGATATACATATATGTAACTTTAGAACTCGGCTATTCCAAGACTAATATTGGTATTGAAAGTATTAAATCTGTGCAAAAAAATAAAGAATACATTTTTATAAGTTTTAATTCAGTTAATAATCTGTTTTTAATTGGGAAATTTTAATATATAGATAGTATTTCTAATTTATTATTAACTGGCTTTTTGATGGAATGGTTGAAGTGTGTAATAAAAATTTATATAGAGAATCAGCTTTTCAAGCCTTTATTATCCGTGGTTTGTTATTTCAGAAAAATTAAACTATTAATTAAAAAACCATACGATATTCGTCTTTCATTTTATTGTCTGTTACATGTATGTTTGTATCACTATTTTAATATTTCTTATATAATTTTTTCTTTTTTTCAATTGATTTTTGAGTACATATACTTCAATTTTACAATTACGCATTTTTTACTAAACGTCGTTCTTTTTTTCTATTAAAACATCTGAGAAGTATTTATTCGGATTTATACAAAATACTTATCTTTATCTTACATAAGTTCTTTATAACTGGTAATCAAAGTTACATGAATGGAAAAAATATTAATATTATAAAAGAGACCTTTATTATCACCAGTTACAATATTGTATTATCTTAAAAAGTACTAATATGGACGAGGAGGTGGTCCACCACGCATCATACCTGGAGGTGGACCTCTCATTCCAGGTGGTCCCATTGGTGGACCTCCACGTCCCATGGGTGGCATTCCTGGTGGCATTCCTATAACCAAGCAACCAAATTTCAAACTTTAACACTAATAATTTAAAATCAAAACAACTCCTAGATTTCATGAAGTTGTTGTGAATCTCTACTAACAGTTTAAAAGAAAACAACTAAAATCTGTAAAATATTACCCATCATGCCTGGTGGTGGACCCATCATTCCAGGTGGAGGACCTCCAACTGGCATACGTGGAGGACCACCTGGATGCATCTGTGGTGGAGCAGAAACTTGACCTCTACCTCCTGGTGTCATTATTTGTTGCGAAGGACCTCCGACACCTCTAACAGGACCTTGTAAACCAGCAGGTACTCCAGCAACATTAGCAGGCATGCCACGCCCCGCAGCACGACCCATTCCAGGTCCAGGTGCTGCCCCAGGAATTGGTACTCTGGGTAATCCTTCTTCTGGAGGTGGAGGACCTTCCACAGTCAGAGAAACAATGTTTTCTCCTCTTAAAAGTACAAAGCCCAATACTCGTTTATCTTCTCTCTCAGGTTGCTTTGTATTTTTTGGTTTAATCTTACGAAACTCTTCACAATCACCAAGTATAAGGTTCATATGTTTATCAAAGGCTTTAAACGTGCCTATGAATGTCCTTGAGTCTTGCAGAATAATTCTGACTCTGTAATTGATATGCTGCAGCATCTTATTATTTTTACCAATCGTCTGAAAAAAAATTGTTTTAACTTTTACAGTTAAATATATACAAGACGAATACTCAGTTTTAACGAAAATATCCGATTTAAAAAAAATATGCAACTTTAAAAATCATATTTTCCTTCATATTGCAATATCTTAATTACTCACAAAAAAATAATTTATAAAAAAAATATTTACGATTTCTTTGTTTAACATTTACCATTATGTGATAAGGTTATGTTACCACTATTTTCAAACACTTAAAAGGTATATATATTTATTATTTTTCACTGGGCATCCAATTTTTTTGGTCCAGTCCTATATTTACTGAAAGTACTTATCGAATAGAGTTTAATGATGCCAGTTTGAACTTTAGGAATCTTGCCGTTGCAACGAGAGTTTGAGTCGTGAATATTGGTTTAAGTTAGGAAATATCCTTTACTTTCCGGCTACCGACAGGCGGCCGGTTATGCTAGTATACAAACTTTTCGGCGAAGTTCAATTCATCTGTGCGGACCAATCAGATGATGGATAAAAGCAATATGGCATTAAAGTAACGTATAAGATATTTAAAAACTATTCAGTTTTACATTGTCATAACTTTTGAACAGGTGGATTCTTCGCCATAAAACTTGTATTTTCGAATTCTACACTATACGTCGAAAACTATATGATTGCAAAGAAGTCAATAATTTTTGGTCCCCTCTAGGTTGAAAAAATTGGGTACCCGGAGGAAAAGTTTATCTTTTTTTCACTTACCATTTTGCCTGCCTTTATCAACACCAAATAAAATTAGGAACGAGTTATTGTTTTTTAGCTATTTTATAACGATGTACCTATGTTAGCCGGCTACAATCCGGTTACATCAGGTGAAGTTGTTTATTCTAACGACATAACCTTTTTATATAAGCAGATGATGCTATCGTAGAGTTTAATGTGTTTAATGCATGGTCATATAAGTAGGTTTCTACACTCATAAACCGAAGCAAGAAAACTATCCGAAAATTGAGTCTTGATTAGTTGCGAAAAATCAACATGGAAGATAAGAAGATCCTCGTTTTGCCCATGCGTGACATGCTATGAATGTCTCAGACAGAGACAAAGACATTCTACTCATCTCTGTTTGTTTCACAAGGACGCAAACTTTGTTGTCTTCCATGTTGATTTCTCCCAACCAGTCACGATTCAATTTTCGAACGGATTTCCCTAGCGAGTATCGAGACTTGTTTATATGATCGTGAACGCGAAATTTCTTCTTTGATAACACATATATTTAAAATCACTTTGGAAAATAAGTATATATAATAAAAAATGATGTAACATATAATCAGATAGAATTTACAAAAACTGCACAAAGATAAGAAGCATTTGGTTAGGTTTTATTTATATTTTTAAAAATTAGAAAAATGATTTATTTTAATGGAGTTAAAAATATATTTATTGTTTTTTTATTATTTATGTATAATTATGTTCCCTTTTGAAAGAACATATTTTATATAATTGCAATTTCAATTATTAAACTGAATCTCTACAAAACATTGCTATTATTAAACAAAATATTAAAATTAAAATATTTAAAAATATGAAAAATGTTTGTATTTATCAATAAAGCTATGATGTTACAATAAATAATGTATACATAATAAATATTAATATTATAATAAAGAGTCATGAACTTTTATAATATTTATCTTATTTTACTTTCCAAATCTTTAATTTTTCTATAAATTTATCTATTTATGAAGTTTATATCAATTTATAAATTTAAAAATTTGGATTAAATATCGTACTATTTTGAAAAATTAAGGATATTTGAAGTAACTATTTATGTGTTTTTTTACACATACACACACACGCGTGCACGCACGCACTGCATACTGCTTAATACATACTTTATGGCAGCATTGAAAATTGCTTTAAACTTACATATATGATAATTAATGACATAGTTTTGTAATTGTAGCAATGTAATTTAAAATGAATCGTGCAACTTAAATATGAAATTTATTAAAACTAAAAAGAAAGCATTAAATTCATATAAAACTTAAAAACAATGTATAATTTTTAAAGATATTTATTAGAAAATATTTACTTCATCAGATTTTAATTTATTATATTTTTGATATTGTTTTAAAGAAACCATCAATTTTCATTATGTAATATACATAAGAAATTAAAAATTTTACTGAATCTATTGTTTGACCATACCAAAAAATTAATTTTGATTTTATTATATACATATTTGAATCTGCTAGCTTATATTGAAATATTTTCTCATTTTTTGAGAAGAATATGTTTTTGACTTACAATGCTTTATAACGATATTCCACCTTAATACTGTACTTGAAGGATTAGTGTTTACAATGTTCTCAGATAATGTTTTAGATTGATTTATCGAAGATTGGTGATTATATCGCAATTGTCTATTATTTGGTTTGTTTTCTATATTCATTTGATTCATATCAATAATTGGTTGCACAAAATTTGCTGATTTACAAGAAACTTTATGAACAGATTGGATACTAGACTTTTTAATTTTAGAAGAATTAGTTTGAAGATTATCCAAATTCATATATTCCATTTGATTCAAACTAAAAATTTTTTGATCATTTTTTGATTTAATTTCATCTACATTCCTAAACTCTGAAAGAATGCAAAATTTAAATAAAATAAATAAATTTATTAGGTTTTTCAAAGTTATTAAAAGAAACTACAAACCTCTTTTCTTTAGAAATGCTTCTTGAACAAAAGATTTTGATTTAAATATCTCTTGCTCCTGAGGTATGTTATTTCTTAATCCTTTAAGAGACATTTTTGCAGACATAACACTTTTGTTTTTTGGCATATTTAAAGGACAACAATCTTTTGGTGGTCTTTCATGTTCTTTCAAATCTGGATGTAAACTACTCATAGTATTCATCAATTCAGTTATTCTAGTATGGTAATCATTGGATAATGTGTGTCTTTTATTTCTTTCATTCAACGTAAATGTATTTTTATCAAAGTATAAACATTTATTAGAAGTTTGTAAGGATATCATATTTGGATCAAATCTATTAGAATAGTATAATAACGATTGGGTTTCTGACACAGCTGAATGTGTACTATTTGATCTTGTTTGCAATTGCAGGACATCTTTAATAGAATTACTTTTACTCTCAGGGTTAATTTTGTTCTTTAAAGCATTCTCTGATATAGAAAAGAAAATGAAAGGTACGCGTTTTACTATAAGTTTCTCAACAATATAATCATATTCTTTGGCATTATTATTTATAATGTCTTCTAAGGACTCTTTTTTGGAATTAATTCTAAAGCAACTTAAGAACAATTCAAAGCATTTATTGTTAGCTTTAGGATTAGAAATAGCACTAGTCTTTGATGAACTAGAAACTGCAGTTTCATGTGAACTAGCAGAAGCTTGTAATTTACCACTCATTTCAAAATCGTGTAAATATTTTCCAAAAGATTCAAATATTTAAAAAAGTATATTTATCGTTCTTTAATATATTTTAATTTTCGTAATTCAATTGAGTTTATTTAGGAAAATTTGTAATTCATAATTCTTCGTGTGTGTCTTCGCAATATATGAAAGCCATAATCGTAGTATTTATGTCACAAATATTTGCCTTAACAAAGTGTTAGCACCATATTATGGTTTATCAAAAAATATTATTTAGTAGAATTTGTAAATTGGTATGCATATTTTATATTTACATGATCATAAATTTGCAATCAAAATTTAATGATACCAAACTTAGTTTTGAATTGTATCTTTTTTACTAAATACATTTACTTTCTTAAAACATATATAAATGCGCTTATAAGTTTAGTTTTTGATTATGAAATTTTTATGATTTGCTTTCTATGTAAAGATACTATGAATTATATTGAAAACATTAATGATAAATTTTAATTAAACAATTTAAAATGTCAAATAATTTTCGATACATTAAATTATTTACATGGAGATAGATGGCGACAGTTTTGTTGCTTTGAGACTGTTTAATGATGTCTTGTGTGGTTAAATAAAATTGAATATCGAGAGAATAGGTGCCTTCACATTTCTAAGTGTGATAAGATTACTAAGGAAAATAGTTTTATAACAATTTAAAATGGCCACAATAAAATTAAATCCATCAACTTCGCCTTCCGTTGAATTAAGTTCATATCGTGATCAACATTTTAAGGTTAGTTTTATAACACATTCTTCAAATATTTTAATTTTAATATTTCATAAAGAGAAAATTTTAATACCATAAGATATAAACTACATGAGATTTAAATTCGTTTATTCTTTAATTATTCACTATAATATTTGTATTTCTTGTCATTGATTACTATAGTATCTTATATTTTATAATATTATTTATTTCAAATTGTAATGCTTTACATCTATTTTGCCATACAGGGTGACCCAAGAGGAAATGGAATAACTTCATCAGTATGTTTGGAAATCAAAAAGTTCATACACACTATGGATCCTGCTCTACTGGATTTTGATTTATTTGAAAAAATAGACTCCACATATACGTAATTGGAATAGAGCAATAGTTTTTTATTTTTTATATATTTCTTACTGTTTCTTTCTTTTTTACCTTGTATATGTTAAAGAAGGAGTTCAAAGTGAACAAAATCTACATATCTGCATATTTTACATTTAAAAATATAAGAGGCATTGTAAATAGAAATTAAATCACCGAATTGAAATGAACAATTTGAAATACAGAATTACATTGAGTATCAAGGAGAAGGAAACACTTCTGTAATGATATCAGTACATGTGTCAACGTTATATTTCTTTCGATATTTTTCAAACCAAAGTGATAAAATTGTTTCCAATTTTTTTTGTTATAAAATGTAGGAATCATAGAAATCTTCCTACATAGAATGTGTTAAACAGTCTGTTATTTACTTTCAATTCCCATTTTGTGTGATACTCGAGTAAAGTAAACAACGATTATCTCAAAAACATATGAATCAAGACCCATAGTATGTATGATCCTTTTGATTTAGATTAAATTACTCAACATGATGGTAAAGTTATTTGATTTTCTTGTAGAACATTTATATAATAATAGTAATATAAGCCATAAAAATTACATAAAGCAATAGCAAAAATGCTAATTGTAATCACAATAATAATAATAATAATGATAATAATAACAATAAACGATTTATTAGTATTAATTTCTCTTTAATAATAATTTATGTTTACAGGGTTCAAGAGCTGAGCAGGATAGGCTTTTAAGAATTTCTACAACTTTATATGTTGGAAATTTATCGTTTTATACTACAGAGGAACAAATATATGAACTATTTTCAAAATGTGGTGATATTAGAAGAATTATCATGGGACTGGATAAATATAAAAAAACACCTTGTGGTTTTTGTTTTGTTGAGTATTATCAAAGGGCTGACGCTGAAAACTGTATGCGATATATTAATGGTACTCGCTTAGATGATAGAATTATTAGAACAGATTGGGATGCTGGTTTTATCGAAGGCAGGCAATATGGAAGAGGCAAAACTGGAGGACAAGTGTGTACCTTTATTTTCTGTAATAATATAATTATAGAATTATAGCGCATTAAAATTTATTAATATAATAAATTATATAATGAATTATATTATTATAGGTAAGAGATGAATACAGATCAGACTTTGATAGTGGAAGAGGAGGCTATGGTAAAATAATACAACAAAAAGTAACTCCACTTTCTGATGGAGCTTTTGGACGTTAAAATTGTACGAATATGACTACTTCTTAATTTTAAATTTTGTATGTATAAGAAAATTATTAGTATTTAATTAATCGCATTTAAGGATAGATAACATGATATTTAAAATAGTAACTATAACAACTGTACATACATAGTAAATAAGGACAACTATGAAACATAAGTAAAAATTATTTTTTAAAAATTATACGTAATATAGTGGAAATTTTATTTTTATTCCAATTTGTTACTGTTAGATGATAAAGAAACAAGAATGTTTTAACAAGAAATATTCCACAAAAAAAACCTCTATTCTCATTTCATTCAAAGGACTATTTAATAATATTGATGAAATAAATTCCTTTTTATTAATGGTATTCTATGATACAGATGTACAATGAAGTCTACTTAATTCTGTAATCAGCATTAATATATTTACAAAATATGAATTATTCGTTGTTTGGTATTATTTATAATCGTTTTATTAAATTTTGAATATTAAGGAAATGTAGGAAAACTGTAGGGTCTAAAGATCTTACAGTTAATATTTTTATCCATTAATATTACTATAAATCAATATTTCCTATTAATTAATTATAAATATTATTTTATAATTTAAGCTTCAAAATGAACAACAAAGTTTGCTTGATGGTTTTTTCAGTACTGCTCGAATCGCTTCAGTGAAAACTTCCTCTAAGTTTTCACATTTCAAAGCAGAACATTCGACATATTTATAAGCTTTTACTTTCTTTTTCATTTTTTTGCATTCTTTGAAAGTAATTGTATCCACATTTTCTTGATTTCTAAGATCTCCTTTTGTACCTATTAGTAAAATAAAAAATATGAGTTTAGGAGACTTTCGCCTTTCATGGCACGGATACTGGTGCTTAACACTGTTACGAATAAAACTGTTTGAGATTTTCATGTAAAGGCCATGTCTACAAGGAATTTCGTTCCAACGTTTCAACAGCATTGCAGTTAGCTTATATAGAGAATATAATGATGCTGAAACTGTTTCAGTGTGTCATTAGACTTCGCGAAGAAGTTTGCTGCAATAGAAATGAAATTAAATGTGTCTTTTACTCGAAAACCTCAAACAGTGCTGTTCACAGTACTATTAAGTATAAAAAAATTTAATTAAAAAGTTTAATTTAGCCTTAATTCTAGTACATATATTAGAGTTTAAAATATAAATGATAGAGTTTGCGAATTATCTAATCTTGCAACGTATTTTGTGTGAAAAAGAGTTTTAAGCAGCTCTAAAGGAAAGGGCATTCGCGCTAAATGATTGATATGTTGATCTCAAAAATATATTTGTCTGCATAATGGAAAATTTATCCTTCTAATTATCAAAAGCCTTATATGGTATGAAACCTATTAAGAAATATAAAATATAAATATAATATATGATATAAAATGAGATAAGACCTTTTTCAAATAAATTAGTAATGATTAAGATATTTACCAACAAGCACTATAGGTGTATTTGGACAGTGATGTTTAATTTCCGGATGCCATTTGATCGCAACATTTTCATAAGAAGTGCGAGAATTTACTGAAAAGCAGATCAAGAAGCAATCAGTCTGAAAATGAAATGAAATAGTAAATTGTTATAACACAAATGTTGAGTAAAAATAATTAGTATATAGGGGATATTGATAAAATAAATAATTAATTGAAAGATTCGCTCACATTTGGATAAGATAAAGGTCTGATTCGTTCATAATCTTCCTGACCGGCGGTATCCCATAAAGTCATATCAAATTCTTGTCCATCTACACATATTGTGCCTGCATAGTTATCGAAGCTAAAAACATAATAAATATCATCTTCTATCTTAAAATAAGTATGGGATCAATTTTTTATTTTGTTATTAAATTTTTAAATATAAAGGTATACTTATTTAGAAACCCAATACTTAAGTTAAGTAAGTATTAAAAACTTAATACTTACACAGTAGGCACATATTCTGAAGGGAATTCATTCGTCGTATATGTAATAAGCATACATGTTTTGCCTACAGTACCATCTCCAATTGTCGTGACTTTGATTGGTCTATGTCTGGAGACTGTATTTTTATTTTCTGAAAAATAGAAAGACAATTTTATCTATATTATATAGAATATAGTTGTATTGAATTTTTAAGAAATTAATATTGTTCTTTTTCCACTGTTCATTTTGTTTTGTTCGATTTTCAATCATTTTTATCGCATTAAACGTAAAAAATATGCAGTTGATCGAATTAAATATAAAGAAAATAAAATTTTTACTCCGACAGAAATATTAGAAAACAGAATTAAAAAGTTAGTTTGTAATTTTGATGCCGTTTTTGTTGGAAAGGTAACCAACACATCCGGCGACCATATACCAAGGCTATCCTTGTCGCTGCTTGCTGTATCGCATATTAATTGGAACCGAAAGGTAGTACACTTTTACCATTTTGCTATAATAACGAAATAATTGAACAAATATGACATGTATTGTTAATGTATGATACTCAAAATCGATGACATTCAAAATATAATCTTATCTTGAATAGAAAATATATTTTTTTATAATTTTTACTTATTATAAATACGGATTACATTGCAAAATTTATTAATTTGCATTATTCTGTAAATAAATAACTGTACGGTATATGATAAAATATGTATATATATCTGCTAATTTAGTTTTACATAGTATATCTTTTGTGCTAGAGTCTGATTTTTTGTATAAATAGCAGATAAATTAAAGTCTCGTGAAATATAAGTAAAGAAATATATCGTTATTGAAAATCGAAAGTAATATTTTTCTTTTCAAAGCTGTTGAAATTTATTATCTTCTGTATATTATATGATTTAAGTATCTATATCCGCGGTTCGTCCTCTATAAGTCATCGTCTGAATCAGATATGCTGTGTTCGTGCGTTTTCGAAGTGCATGCCTTTGCTACTGTATATCTTGAATCATCAATGTCATTCCTTTTCTTTCCGTTCTATATGTCCCCATCTTAATTCTTTTTGTTCTAACAAATTATTTAGTTACATATTTTTTCCTCAATAAAGTAGTTTCATTTAAATTAATCCTTTAATTTCGAATAATAATTTTTAAATAAATGTTTCAAATATGTAATGTCAATTATTATATAGTAAATAATGTATATCAATTGATGTTTTGTCCCTTCTTTGGTCAATTAAATATAATAATAGATTAAAAACGTTTGAATTCTACTTTCTTGAAAACGAAGCCTTAAACGAAAAAATTTTATTCTACATTTTTTACTTCTACCTTATAATAAAAAAATGCATTAAAATACAGTTTATCTTTTTACTAAAAAAAGAGTTAGGAACGAGCATTTTTTCATTGTCATAATTTTTCTTACCACCTGTTGATAATTATATTAACATGTACATACGTATTTTCAATCTTCACTCACGCAATATTTGAATTCTCCATAAGTTTTTAGTTTTCTTAAATCGAATTAAATTAAATGTCTGCAATATAAAAAATCGTTTTATAGATTTAAATAGCATGTTCTGTTTGATAGTTACCCTTATTGTTATTGCACATCGCGTACAGAAATAAATTCAATCCCTGTGAGTCTACTACAATTTCGTTGTCAACTTGCCGCTTAATTTGGGGCCGTTTTTATCAGTAGTCAACGTTGCAAGTTATCTTTTGTCATCCGGCCAATTCCATTATCCGCCACATTATTCAGCTGTAGAAAAATGAAAGAAATTGATAATTCATATCAATAAAGCTTAATGATATGCGTACATTGATCTGAGATGCATAATTAAGTAAAACTATATATTTCCACTTAAACGTTAGAAATCTTTCTTTTAATACGCTATACACTAGCAAAATTAACGATTCTTTACATTAATTTACATTAATTTTGAAAAATAAATGAAATCTATCCTCTCTTGCTCCTCTTTTAATTCATAGTTTTCTTTCCATTAATAATTTCAATCAAATATAGTATTTGATGAAATATAAAATATAACAGTATAATAGATACACTTATATACATAGATGTTCCTAATTTTTAATTAATTTTAAATCTATTTTCATTTTTTGGGAACTATTATTTGGTTGTCCATTTGCCCTTCGAGTCTCGAGTGGTTTTGATTTTTATATCTTTTATGAAATTAAAATACAAGCTTGTAAAATAAAAGAAAGACTTTCTCTAAGGTCGTAGTACCTACATTGGATGCTATAATGACATTTCAAAGTAATTTTAATCAGCGTTGATATCAATGCGGTTGAAATGGTAACCACAGAATACTTTCCGTCTGATTCATTGTAACACGACGATGAATAATTGTTTAAATTGAAACGATGGAATTATATTTCCTAATTTGTGAAACCACTCGACCCTATAAAACTGAGATCATCGCACTTTCCTCTCAGTTACATCAGTACTTTACATCTTTCACAGAGAAAGTGGGAAACCTTCACCAATTTCTATCGTATACTTTATAATAATCTATTAAAGTACAATGTTGCGTTAAATCAAAGTTAAAATCAAAGTTAAAAAATATCGAAAAGGTTAAAAATGTAAAATTATCGAATCTCTCAAAGTTCTTAAAAAATATAAGGAAGTACAAAATTGTTAAGAACCCACTTTACAAAAAAATTAAAAAAAACAATTTGAGAATTTTTCACCTCGATATTTGTGAATTATAAATTACTTTCGTCGACTTACAAGATTTAAGAAATTTATTCGTTGATTCGCGCATAAGTCTCTCCTCTTTTTGTAGCCTTTATCTTAATTATAATTATTCAAACATGGGATATTTAGGTAAATTATAATATATTTATATACTTTATATAGTAGAAATTGATTGTTCTAATGATAAATTATTATGCGCTTTAAATGGTAAAAACAATAAAATCTGTATGATGGTTATCTTTATACGACGTAAGAGAAGAACAGGTCGATAATATGCGAAATATGAGAAAATTACAGTGAGACAAAAAGGTGGGTAGATCCTACGCGTAGGTAGATCGAGGGTGTGCCCTCAACATACGACGCATGAAATAATTCCATATAACCACGCCCTTCCTTCCGCATTCGAACTTGTCATTAATTTTGGAAATCCTGTAGTATAATCTTTAACAGAATTGGGCAAAATTTTATTTGAGTAATATTAATTCGAATAATGGGTAAAAATAAAGGAATAAGGCTAAAACAAAAGAATTAATTAATTCCTTTATAAGTTAATGTATAAATATTCCATTGAATAGGAAATTATTTGTATTGGAATTTATTTATCTGGATTTCTATCACAAATGAACCAAGTAAAAATATGTGAACTATACCGAACTATGTAAAATATGTTTTTACGTTTCATTGCCCGATTGTTATTATATCGTATTTAACAATTATCTCTCTTCAAAGCTGAGATCAGAAAGTACACCGCTCGCTGATAAATTAATCGTAAAAAATCGTATAAGCATATACTTACAAAATTAAGAAACGGAAACAACTAATTATTATTCGAATAATTAATAACGAATTATTCGAATAAATAGAGAGGGCGATTTGTTACGAGTATATAAATAAAATATTTATATAAAATTTTTATCTAAAATTTGTCTGAATTTATCTTGATAATTGTTATATTTCTTTAAAATATTTATTCGAAACAACAAAAGTAAATGTCCAATTCTGATCTTTAACAAGCATCTTAAAAGTGTGTAGTAGAGTAAATTCTTTTCATTTGAGACTTTGTTTTCGAGAAAATCGAATTTGAAAATTTGCCTGGCATATGTGAATTGATCTAATTACCAACTGGGCAAGAGTTGGATAGCACAGAACAGCAGGAGGTTATTCCACACGCGGAAATAAGTGAAAAATGTAGAACAGAATTTGTCCGTTTGAAGCCTTATTTAAAAAAAAAAGAAAAAAAGAAAATGATTTGAATTTGATCGTACTTGATCAATTTTTAAATTTCATTTTCTCAGAAACGAAGCACCCTATGAAAAAATTTGGTTCTACATTTTCGGCAATGTATCCATAAAGAGCAACTCTATGTCGTAATCTATGAGCTATAAGCAAGAAAATTTATAATAATTCAATGTTTCATTTTAAACGAATAATGATTTTAGATTGTGTTTCACCGCATTTTAGAAAAACACAAAGATATTTTAATCTCAATCTCATTTTAATATAATTTTTACTGACAAAGAGGAATGAAATAAATTAGACATCTGGCAACTCTTTCTGTTTTCTTTCGAATTAGTAATTAGTAAAGTATGTATATTGAATACAATTCAAAAAAGAAACAAAACACTATATATTTGAAAGTCGACAAAGTAACGAGATATTTCCCTATATATATGTAAACACACTTTTGATTTTGATATACAGTGGCTACAAAAAGCATTTGTACATTGCTATATTTACTGTAGCATTTACTATATACTGATTAATTAGGTCTAAAGATATTAAATTTTCATGTGGTAGTATGTATTTTCATACGACTTTATACGTGTGTGTGTGCGTGTAATTTGGTCGTGAAATGTTTCATTGAAAAATACGTGCTTTTTATAACCATTCTACATAAATACAATATGTAAATACACATATGTAATCACATAAAGATATTTGAATGCAGGATTGAGCAGTTTTTACTTGAAATGAATATAATAAAATTTTTTGACAATAAAGCTATTTGCAAATTAATTCCAACATTTCATTTGAGATATAGATTAGTTTCAAATAATTTATTCAAATATTCATAAGAAATATTAGATTATTACAAATAATAATAGGAGATAAAGGATAAGAAACAAATGTTTCTCGCGCATAAGAAATATATTTACAATGAAATATTTGTCTTGGAAAGATTCGAACAACTGAAACGTTTCATCGAATCGCATAATGCGGAAGTTAAGAAATACATTATTACTCGAATACTATCTTACTTAAGATAAAGCAAGATAAATTGAGATAAATTAACAAAGCAAATAACAAATGAAATCAAAATTTTACTTCAATAATTATTTAAACTTAAAAATTGATTCTCTAATGCCCGATATATAGAATTAAAATTATGTAAAATGTTCCTTGTTCTTTTTGTATACATACATGTATGTATATACGTATATATACGTATATATACTATATATCTATACGTATATATATATATATATAATAATAAAGTGTGTTTCAAAGATTCCCAATATTTACCTTTCTCTCACACAATGAGGTAAGACTTTTTATGTATGTAAATAGGTTGCAGACACGCAAATATGGTAGCGATGACATAATCTGACTGTTCATGAACCTGCGTGTTCGTGTTAGGCCTTCGAGAGCACATAATTAAAAACTACAAAACATCGTTTTTTACGTGACTTGGTCGACATTCTAATTATCACGTACATTGAGTAGTTATCTTTACAACCTCATTCCAATCGAAGATAGACTTTTATCTAGAAAATATTTTCCATTATTTCACGTTTCTAACCCCAAAATTTATAATTTTAATTTCATTATTACGTCGTTAATCGTTTAACGAGTTATCATGGTAATCATCGTGTAATGGTTTTTCTAAGAACTCGAAATTGTTGTTTTCCCTGTAGCAAAATGAAATAGTGTCATTTCCTGGTAGATTATCATTTCTCATCCTGTTTTGTATTCTTGTGAATACGTATAGTTCGCATAATAAAGTAATCGCATCAAACCTGCCCTCCTATAAATTGCTCGCAATTAACGAAAAAAAAAGAAGAAGCGGTAGTTTTAAGTAAATTCGAATCTAAACGTAATAGATTGGAATCTTTCACGAATGCTTTGGTAAAGAAAAAGGGCAATCTCAAGTAGAATCGAACATAATTTGCTAGAATAGAAATTTAATACTTTATGGGCAACCTATCAGAAATTCTCTATACTAAATTCTCTAAATAGTTACGTACAAGTACAGCCATTTAAATGAAATTTATAGAAATCCCGTTTATCACCTATGATTCTATCGAAATTAATTTTTTAAGTAGATTTTCGAAACTCGCAAATACTTTATCCGCGGTTCGAATCCACCTTGTGAAGATCGACACCTGACAAATACAATCATTAAACCATTATATTGGATCCTATGAAGTGAGCCCTTAGCATGGAATTTGTTTTAAATCTATAAATACATAATGAACTTGTTCCCATCACCACTAACAATCACTTGCCAAAAGTTCGAAATTTGCAATACACTATATGAAAGTGTGTTGTTTCTTTTATTGAAAAGACTATTTACAGATGCTATTTATACACAATTTTGTATTCAATATACGATATTGTCAATTATATATTTAATATATTTAATATATTTAATTATTATACAATTATATGCTTAATACACCCATACAAGAGTAGAATGTGGACTCAATCTGTATATATGTGTAGATAAAGTAAGTGTAGTAAGTAGTTAGACAATAATACCATAGGTGTAAGTTAATTGTTAAGTTAATGTTAAAAAGATGTTTGGTGTTTGATGTAGTGTGCGAGAAAAGATAACGTGAGCCTTGTAACCTCATCGGGGAAACAATAACTTAAATATATACATTTAATTATTATACAATTATACACGTATTTAACATTTAATATTTCGCCAATATACGATAGAAACGAAAATGGTAAGCGTGTGGATTTCTCATGCTGATAAGGAGCGATAACATTATCAGTTACGCGATCAAATGTGATCACACGCCACATCGCACATAGGAAATTCCAATTACGTGATTACACCAAATAAAAATCAAAGAAATTAATTAAATTCCCAAGAAATTACTTATTATCTTGTTTGTGTATTATGTTACGATAAGTTAAATAAAAATTATAAAAAAACTAAAACAGAATAAATCCTATTTATTCTATTTTCCACTTGAACATATATTTATGTATAAATATAATCGGTCTTCAATTATTTGAGTCTTCCTGTACAATAATGTACTAGTTAATAATATTAGTGAATTGACAAATAATAATTTGTAGTTTAATAGTAATACTTTAATAGTTTTTGGTTAATGAATAATATTACAAATATTTGATAAATATGATTTACAACAGAATTCATTAAATATTAAGATAATCGATCACTCTCTTCTTAATTAAATTTTATACAAAATATGACTATTGAATGATTGAATATAAATTGAAATATGTAAATTGTGATTCGTAAAATTTTATTTGTTTTGTTATCGAATTTGGTCTGATTATCTAGGAGCATCTATTGATATTCAAAAATTTTATACTGTACATATAAGAGAGCTCTGATAATGTACACAGTGAAAAACAATATTAATATTGTTATTGAAAGGAAAGGGTTTACAATGTAGCTTTTATCTTGCACCTGTTCCACTCTTCTACACGCTTGTCCAAAACTACCATTAAAATAAATTTTTTCTAAAAAAAACAATATCAAACGATATTTACCAAGTTCCTACTAAAAAATTCCTTTCTTAAAACGAAGAATACGATCTTACTGATAACTTCGCAATTTCAACCTGTCTCTCATTGCTATTAAATCATCAGTGTTAAACATCGGTGTATAAAGTATTATCAATGACTCACCTCGAATTAGAAAGATTTTGATAAAAACTGCAATTGACCAACCTTGAGGTACATGTTTCTTTATGAGAATTCAATTGGACAAAGAATAATTTCTTTCTTGTTGTATGAGTTTTAACACTGAAACTAATTGAAGTTCTCTGAAATTACAAGGAATATAACGGAAAAGCTCGATGAATGCAGTTTGCGCGACGACTACTCGGCGACTACTTACCGACTACGAAACACCGCCAACGCGTTTTACGAGTAAACGTTCACTGAGACGTCGTCAATTACACTACACGTAACGCTTAGGAAAATAGAAACATGCAGTGCAGAACCCTCGAGTTTTTAATTCGATTTTTTAATCGCATCAGAGCCCCCTAGCACTATTCCATTAATATTATTAGTGAAATGTTACTTCACAAGTTATTAGCATTACCGATCAATTTTCTTTATTGTTATATTGTCATAACAGAAGTACAGTTATCCTAGTTGATGTAGAGTTGTAAAAAGTTGTATCTATAACCTATAACTCGTAACTTGTCATTTCGCTAATATTATTAGTATTAGTGAAACTTTATAAGTTGGAGCTGTTAGAAGTTTCGAGCCATTAGTATTAATAAATTCTTTTGCATAATAATAACATGTTTGATAATGAAATTAATGGAACGTTAAAAGTAAATTTTACAAATTACTAGTTATCTAGTTACGCTGTTTAAGATTGTAAGATTGTGAAAAAAAAATCTATAACGTACTACTTCTAACCTGTCTATTTACCGATGTTATAAATTGATAAATTATTGCGTAAGAAGATCCAGGTCGAATAAATTGAACAATATTGTTGTTTTTTAAATTATTGTATCTTATATTGGCTTATAATTTTCCATATTTATAATTTTTTAAGAAAAAAACTTATTTTTTAAGAAGAAATCTCTCTGGAAAAAGCATATTATTGGAAAAATCTAACAATATTTTTACTTTGTCAATATGTGAATATCTACACAGCTGAAATAAACTTCACGTGAAATTTCAAGCGCTTTAAAAAGAAAAGAAAATCTTTTCATCAAAGATGCGATGTTACAACAATAATAATCAACATTATCAATTAGTAACTAATGAAAAATTCCAATTTTCCCCATATAATTCTTATACATGTAATATTTTCACGGTCTTTAAATAAAAGATTTTTAAAAAATGTTTTTTCAAACAAATATAAAGCTTTTCGTGTTGTAAATATTTAATACGTAAATAATTAATTTCCAACTGCAGCTTTGACTGATTAAAGAAATTTTAATCTCTTAATATCGACAAAATTATGATTAGAGAAAATGAAATGTTAATTAGTAATTAATAAAAAACTTTGATTTACATTCGTGATTTTTATCGATTTTTATCGTTGTTGTTTATATCACTTTATTAACATTGCTTTGTTATTTCTTATTATGAAATTAAATATAAATTAAAATATTATTAATAATAAAAAACCACTATTTTTAAACGATTGATCATTGTAATTAATATGAATTTAGTGTAATATAATTATTTATAATAATATTACTTTCGTTTATACACATAATTATCACTTGAAATTACCTAAATATACCGTTATTTATGTAACTACGTTATTCCTATTATTTTTGTAAAAATTTTCAGCATATTTATATTTTAATATAATTAATGTTTTATATTACTTAAATAGAAGAACATTTTTTTTTAATTTCATAAATGAAATACAAACTGAAAAAAATGATTATTCTACTCGTATATCACTAAACCTTACCATGCAGGGATTACAAAAATGCATACTTCAGTTTTGATTTGATTTTCACGGGAAGAAGAAAAACATTTAGTCGAGAATCTTTCAAGTATTACATAGTATCGAACGAAATGAAGTTAAAAATATCGTTGTGAAAATGATCGATCGTTTACGATTTATAATACGTACATAAATTAAAATTCTAAATTACACGTTCCCTATGTTTGGAAAGATGCATAGATTCATATTCACAAATAGTATTCGTCTGATGACGCAGACGTTTTAATTACTAATCGCACAGCTGAACGTAATCCGATTGTTTGACAAGTTTGGTACAATGCCGTGATTTGCATCGTTTCAATAGTATTTGATGTCTTTTGAACATTAATAACGATTCGATTCGTATTAGTGGCTCTCTCTCTCTCTCTCTCACACTCTCTCTATATATATATATACACATATATATTTATTTATTTAATGATAAAAGTATATATTTATAATAAATAAATTATTTAAAATTAAAAGTGATAAAAAAATTTGGAAATCATAATTTGCATATCCCATATTTATGTGTATAAGTATGATTAGACCATGTCTTAAAAATATGTTTATGAACATTTAAAAACATTTTAAACCTAACATATGTATTATCAAAGAAGAAATTTCCTCTCTGATATTATCTCTACCTCGTTCACGATCATATAAATAGGCCTCGATACGCGCTAGGGAGAACCGTTCGAAAATTGAGTCAGATCTAGTCATAAAAGATCAACATGGAAGGTCAATAAAGCTGTCGTTCTTGCGAAACAGACAGAGATGAGTAGAATATCTCTGTTTTTGTCTGAAATATTTATAACATATCACGCATGCGTAGAACAACGACTTCCTTGTCTTCCATGTTGATTTTTCGCAACTAGTCACGACTCAATTTTCAGTCGGTTTTCCCTAGCGAATATCGACATCTGTTTATATGATCTACATACATAATATTTAATATAATACATAATGTACGATTACATACATACATACATATAGATAGGATGTAATTTGATGTTTTCTCTATAGAGGTCTCGACAGACGTACTTTTTGTAGCTATAACATCTTTTCAACAGATAAGCATAGATAAAAGTTCAAAAAATTTGGTGGATCATCTAGTAGATTAAAAAGCTTAAATTATATTAATAAAATAACAAAATATGACTGAATCTTCGAAGAAAATGGAAGATATTTACGAAGAATTTAGTAACCAAGTAGATCGAATTAATTATCTAATTAAACAGGTAGTCGTTTTATTCATTCATTTTTATTTTCCATTTGTAAGAAATAAAGTTGAGTTTATTAATAACTGACTATATATTTTCTTATTTCGTTGAAAGTTCACTGATTTAGAAGAAACGAATGGTAAACAGAAAAAGGATCGATATTACTGGAACTCACATTTGTCTACTTTATCGATAAACATTTGGGCAGGTCAGGTGAAATATTTGGAACTGCAAAAAAAAGAAGCTAGTCTTAAAAAAGCAATATCAAAGGTTACAAATGTGATTGATCTTAAACAACAAGAATTGAAAGATTTAATAACAAAAAGAACAACATATTTCACGAAACAATGGTTTGACTTTCTTTCTAAAGAATTTGTTTACATTAATGAATAAAAAATCATTGACAAAAAATAATAATTTTATAAGAAGTTTTCTTTATTTTCAGCGATAAATTTCGAGTTAAAGGCATAAGGTATACAAACAATTTTCTGCATGCACAGACAGAATATGTACGTTCATTTATATATATTCTGCATCATAAATATATTATATTTTATAATTGTAAATATATAATAAATAATTAGTATCCTTTTCATAGACAAATAAAAATTTACATGAACAAATTGAAGAATTTCAAAAGCAGTACCAACAAATGTATAACGAATTGCCAACGTTTACAGAAAAATTATCAAACCTAGAAACAATATCAAACTCTGAAGAAACTGAAACAGCATTGAAAGTTAATTTCGTTTTGACGAATATAACGTAAGCGCAATTAATTTTTGCTATAATTATCAATTCACGTATATTTTCAATAATTGTGTGTCTCTTGAATGTTATATATAGGACAATTAACACTTATAAATTATTACAAATTACATGTGCTCAAAATATGCTAAGAAAGCTGGAGAATGAAATTAAACAGAAGAGAATGATACTTAATAATGTCCAAAATAAGTGATTACTAATATAAGTTAATATATATTACTATTATATTGCAATATTAAAATACATTGATATAAAGATTAAAACTGTTTTATTTATACCACCATTTTATTATACTCTTATACCCTATATTTTGAAATAGAATAATAATATAAAATATGAATATAAATTAAATATTCGGCTTAAGTGTTAATTTTTCTATTAATTGTAAAATAAATTTAATATTTGTATTTATTATTTATTATTTATTACTTATATTATTTATTTATTTATTGATTTTAACCATACATACCTTGCAGTTTTTGGATACAATTATTGCTTGTCATAAAACATGAAGCTTACAAATCTTAAATTTTTTACTTAAAACCTGGAACTTAAGGAGTTCATTCCTATTTTCTACTTTTTTAAATTAGATATAAACTGTCATTCTTAAAAAATACATAAACGAAAATTATCATGCAATCTAAAGTTTAATAATTAATCAAACGCAAATTTATCGATTTTTTAACGTTAATAAATCTCATTTCTTATTAAAAAAGGATTAATGCGAATTTTAATAAACCGTACATCCATGATTTATTGCAATTGTCTTTTTTAATTTATCCTTTCCTCGCAGAGAAATTTGTTACTATCATAGTATACACAAATAAGATAAAATATATTATCCGACTTGGTTTCAACAAAAACTTTTCCCGCGTAAACCATTGTAGAAAGCGCTAACGCGAACAGGCAACGATCATTGGTTAGAAAATTGAATTTATCAAAAGCCGGTGTATTGCGTTGTTTCAAGATATTTTTCTGAGGATTTCATATTTTTTCGAATTGAGAGTATACAGAATTTTTACAACAAGCCATTATGGAACTCACTGATGACAACTTGCTTACACTTAGTGAATATTTAAAGCATACACTTAGTCCCGATGTAAATGTTAGACGGCCAGGTGAATATAACCTCTCTATTAACCAGAAGTTCTTAATTGAAAATATTTTATATAATGCCGAACACGTGTACATTTTTATTTGTAAAAATAGTTCATATTTAAATTTTTTGTTTAATTACTTTGATCATCATTTGCAATTTGATTCGTCTGCTATTAGAGGAAATTTGGCATGTGGATATCAACAAGTACTTTACTCTATTTTCTTTCCACTATTTAAAAAACAGAGATAACTTAATACTAATAAAATCGTTTTAAATATAGATATGTATCGATTGAATTTCCAGAAAGACATCAAAAGACGTCCTATACTTTCGATTTCCCATTTTTTATTAAATAACATAACTTGTGTTGATAAAATATTATGTTTTCAACCTAATTAAGATCAACAAAATACGTAGTTTATAATATTTAAAGTGTAATTTTGGTCTTCTGTTTTAATTTTTTTATGAATTCCCTACAGAGAAATAACTTCTATAATTATATTTCTTATGTATAAATAAAAAAAAAGAATATATATATATATATATATATATATATACACATATTTTGTTAAATTCATGAATTATTTGTTTCTCATGCTTTAGCCGAAAAATTTTTAGAATCAGTTGAAATAAATCAAAATTATCCATTACTTCTTTTACATCTTGTGGATAAGTCTGAAATCAATATAACTATAAGAATCGCTGGTGCAGTTGCATTTAAAAATTATGTAAAACGTAATTGGAAAGTGGTAATTATTTACATTATTTATATAACTTTTATTATAACATTTTTCTAATAAATTAATCATTAATTATAACATAATTTATTTGTACCTAGGGAGAAGATTCTGTAGATCGTATACATGCACAAGATAGGGATGCTATAAAAAAATTAATTGTTAATCTAATGCTGCACTCTCCTGATTCTGTTCAAAAACAGTTATCTGATGCTGTTTCAATAGTTGGAAAGTATGATTTCCCAAATAAATGGCCAGAGCTTATCGACCAAATGGTTGACAAATTCAATACAGGAGATTTTCATGTTATCAATGGTGTCTTACATACAGCACATTCGTTATTTAAAAGATATAGATATGAATTCAAAAGTCAGAGCCTATGGACTGAGATAAAATTTGTATTGGATAGATTTGCTAAACCTTTGACAGATCTATTTGTTGTAAGAATTTTATTTCATAGTTTCTCCACTAATTATTCTTTATTAATTATTCCCTTGAATTTAATTTTAGGCTACAATGAATCTAATGCAAGTACATTCAAACAATATAGATGCATTGAAAGTTATATATAGCTCTTTGGTAATTTTATCCAAGGTGTTCTACTCTCTTAATTTCCAAGTGAGTAAAAGACATAGACAATATAATCAATATAAAGTATCAAACTTCTTTACTAAAACTATATATCCTTTATTTTTAGGATTTACCAGAATTTTTTGAAGACAATATGGCTGTATGGATGAGGAATTTTCATATTTTGTTGAACACAAATGTTCCCTCTCTACAATCTACTGTAATGTTATATATAAATTTGTTATTATATTTTTACTTCTAGTAATATGTGTATGTTACAATGTTTGACCTATGTATAGGACGAAGAAGAACCAGGAGTAATTGAACAGTTAAAGTCGCAAGTTTGTGACAATATTGGTCTTTATGCTCAGAAATATGATGAAGAGTTTCAACCATACTTACCTGAATTTGTAACTGCTGTATGGAATTTACTAACATCGACTGGGCAACAACCAAAATACGATACTGTAGGTAAATTTTATATATAGTATACATATTGAAATTGATCTAATTTTTTATATTCTTGCAGCTAGTTTCGAATGCCTTGCAATTTTTAGCAACAGTAGCTGACCGTGCTCAGTATAGAAACTTGTTCGAGGATCCAACCACTTTGAGCAATATTTGTGAAAAGGTTATAATACCTAATATGGAATTTAGAGGTAATTACTATTCATCTTATATTAAAAGTATATTCTTTATGTGTCTTTTACTTTATATAAAAAGAACATTTAATATATTTAATAGAGTCGGATAATGAATTATTTGAGGATAATCCTGAGGAATATATCAGGCGAGATATTGAGGGTAGCGATGTCGATACACGAAGACGTGCTGCCTGTGATTTAGTTAAAGTACTTTCTAAATATTTTGAAGCGAAAATAATGGAAATTTTTGGTGCCTATATACAGGTAAGTAAACAAGAGCATGCGAACAAAATTGACTTATACATATCATTGCATTTTTTTGGTAATTGTTAGGTGATGTTACAAAATTATGCTGATAAACCAGTTGAAAATTGGCGCAGTAAGGATGCTGCAATTTATCTAGTCACCAGTAGTGCAAGCAAAGCTCAAACACAAAAACATGGTGTTACGCAGAGCAGCGAGCTTGTTTCATTACCTCAATTTGCAATGCAACATATTGAACCAGAGTTAGTCAAACCAAATGGTACATACGGTCATTAAATTTACTAAAATTAAATTTATTCCATAAATCTCTTAAAGCATTAAAAAATTTGAATATTGCTTTCAGTGAATGAATTTTCTGTACTTAAAGCTGATGCAATTAAATTTATAATGACATTCAGATCAATATTACCAAGAGAAATGATAATTGGCAGTTTACCACAACTAATTAGGCATTTAAGTGCTTCAAATATCGTTGTTCATACATATGCTGCTTGCACGATTGAAAAAATACTCGCAATGAAAGGACCCGATAATACACCTTTGTAAGAAAATCGATGTTTTATTTACCAATAATATTACATTAAATCATAAGTAATATCGCTTTTGAATAAATTTTCAGAGATATTTTTCATAAAAAAGCTATTGGTCTGTAAATTTTGAATTATCGAAATAAAAAAAACTATAAATGTTGGGCTATAGTTAAAAAAATTTTAGAAGATCGAAAAAGCAGGTATTCGACCTGATCATATACAACAAAAAATGTCAGTGAATTAAAGTTTTTTCTCGTCGACATTATGGCCTTCATGTCATAATAAAAATTTTTATGTAAGAATATACATTGACATTCGTCAAATGAAAACCTACTGACTTTTATAAAAAAGGGTATTGAAAAAAGTATACATGCAGACTGCTTTTCTCATGAAAAATAGCTCTAAATATATTACTTATGATTTATTTTAATATCATTATTTCGATGTGCATATTTTCTAAATTGCTAAATTTTATTTATAGAGTTAAAGCAAATGATTTATCATCATTGACGTCGGATTTATTAAAGGGTCTATTTGCATGTTTAAATACACCTGGCTCAGAAGAAAACGAATATGTAATGAAAGCTATTATGAGAAGCTTCGGTGTTCTACAAGAAGTGATAGTACCATTCTTAGCAGATCTTCTCCCAAAACTTACAGAAAAACTTTCTATTGTATCTAAAAATCCAAGTCGTCCCAATTTTAACCATTATCTCTTCGAAACATTTGCTTTATCAATTAAGTAAGTAATATAAATTATATAATAAGAATAAAATGGAATGCAAACGAGGAGACATTAGAAACAAAAAAATTAAAACATATATATGTAATATAATTTTAGAATCGTTTGTAAAACACACAAAGTTGCAGTATCGTCATTTGAAGAAGCACTGTTTCCAATTTTTCAAGAAATCTTACAACAAGATGTTTTAGGTAAAATATTTCATTTGACATAATTCTATTCCCTATCTTTTCTAATCAATGCTTTTCCATTCAGAATTTCTACCGTACGTTTTTCAAATCCTTGCTTTACTTCTGGAACTACGAACGACGCAGGATATGCCAGACGCATATTTGGCTTTGTTCCCTTGTCTATTATCATCCGTTTTATTTGAACGCCAAGCTAATATTCATCCATTAAATCGATTATTAAGAGCTTTCATTAGCCATGGTGCACATCATATCGTAGCACAAGATAAGACAAATGGTTTATTAGGTGTATTCCAAAAATTGATTGCTTCAAAGGCTAATGATCACGAAGGTTTCCTATTATTACAAAGTATTATTGAATATTTTGCACCGTAAGTTTTCTCACTAGATTATTTTTATTGTCACTTTATCATCTATATTAATAATAGCATAATATTTTTAGGAATGTATTAGAACCATATATGAAACAAATTTTTGTACTATTGTTCCAAAGACTTTCATCTTCGAAAACGACAAAATTTGTAAAGGGCCTAATCGTATTTTTTGCGTACTATATCATTAGATATGGCTCAAATAATTTGGTTACAATTATAGATCAAATACAAGCTCGGTAAGTTTCTTTTCCATTAAAAATTTAAAAAATAAATATATAATTAAAGTTAATCAATATTCACGATACATAAATAATATATATCCTATTTGCAGAATGTTTGGTATGGTTGTAGAACGCGTATTAATAGCAGATATGCAAAAAATATCAGGTGATATCGAACGAAAAGTAACTGCTGTGGGAATGTCAAATTTACTAATTGATTGCCCAATGATACTAGAAAAACCATATAATACATATTATCCCCGTTTATTAGCAACGTTAGTAGAATTTTTCGAATTACCACAGGATCAGACTACATTATCCGAAGATAATATATTCCCAGAAACTGAAGATACGCCTGGGTATCAAGTAGGATATAGTCAACTGCTCTGTGGAAAAAATCCTCCAAAAGATCCTCTAGAAGGTATTAATACAAGAATATTTTTATCTTAATATATTAGCTTTAATAAAATACTTACATATTATTTGTTTAATATATTTTAATAAATAACTGTTAAAGATTTAATCAATTTAATAAATTTTATTTTTCTTTAATAAATAGCTATTGGCGACGTACGTTTACATTTAGCACAAGGATTAGCAAGATTGTCACCAAGACAATTACTTAGTATTCTTGACCAAATTCCAGAACCTAATGCAAACCACGTGAGAGGCTACCTTCAAACGGTTGGCGTTACCGTTGCATAATACGAGCTAGATGTCCGAGATAGACTAAAAATTCATTTGATTGCTCGGAAAATAAACAACATTGAACTGAATAAATTATAACAAAGAGGCAAAAGAGGTTGTTTTCCGGCATTTATATCATGAACATTTGCGAGACTGAACATCGTATCGTTTATCTATCATGTAATTGAACATTTCAATAATTATTTATCATTTTCATGTGATACATTGTACGGAGTCTGTGACACTAAAAATGATTAAAAAAAGGAAAATATGCTAAAACTTTAGCACAAAAACCACTAAAAATAATCAGCTGCTGCATATTATTTGTATGTGGAAACATTCCTGAGGAATTACTTAAATCAGTTCACATTTTGTAGAATAACAAGGACGACAAGCGCGTCTTTTTAAATTAACTGGTCTCTTGTTTAAAAAATACGTGAATGTCTAATTATATGATACTGTATCGACTAATGGCCTGTGAGTAAATTAATTGTTGAATACTTTTTAACTTAGATGTACAATTTTTATGGTTATTATCTCTGTAAAGATTGTTGAACAAAAATTTTAATCGCATTTTGTATTTTAAACGAATTCGTTTCTATCTTCGTTCCCTATCATTAACAATCATAGAGTAAAACATCGACTTGTAAGTCTTCCATAAGTAATGTATGACAATGTAATATACTTATAGGAAATGTATAATTATAAAAGAATGAAATGAAATAACTTCACAGTGATGAAATTATCTTATGTTTTATCAAAAGATATTGCAAACATGTTATTTACTAACTTTTTCAATAAAATAAAATCCAAGTGTGGGATTTCCAATGTTGATAAAAGTAAATCTTTTTAGGCCATTTATGCAATAATAGCAACAATAAAATAAGGCAATATCAAGCATTATACAGTGGAGAAATCGACAAAGGGACGACTCTGTGTGAAAAAAAAGCTGAAAATGTTGAATAAAATTTCTTTATATAAAATTTCATTTGCAAAAAAACAGTTTGAAAATTTATCACGTATACTTGAACTAGTTAGCTAGTTTTGAACTAAACAGGAGTGAATAGACGGCAGGAAATTATTCCGCATGTAAACACAAGCCCTAAATGTAAAATAAAATTTTCTCATAAGACGCTTCGTTTTTAAGAAAATTAAATTTGAAAATTTATCAAATACGTATATATCAGGCCCATTCTTAAATAAAAATATTCAAACTCTATTTTTTTAAAATCAAAACCTTAAATGGCTTAAATAGACAAATTTTATCACGCGTGAATTTTAATCTGTACTCTTTACTTATTTTCACGTGTAGAATAACCTCCTACTGATAATTTACTCATCGATAATTAGCCAAATTTATATATGCAAAATAATTTTTCAAATTCGATTTTATCAAAAAAAACAGCAAACATCGTATGAAAAGATTGTATTTTATAATTTCAATTAACTTTTTCACGTAGATTCGCTCCCTTACTCATGGTTATTGGAACATTGTATTTTTAAATCGCTAAAGCTTTATTTTTTTCTTCAAAAAATGTTTTATATAATTATATACTATTCAAATTTATTAATTGATATAAAAGTAATTATACAATTTATAGACTTTTTCAATTTTAGTTATTTGACTTCAGTCTTTTTCATAAACTTGTAAAGTATGTATAATAAGAGGGTGACTCTGTGTGAAAAATAAATCGAAAATATGCAATAAAACGTTTTCATACTGGTTTTTTTTTTTTTTTTTTTTTTTTAGAAAATCGAATTTGTTTCTATACGTATGTGAACTTCGCTAATACCGACTAAATACAAACTGAAATAAGTAAACAATTAACAAGAGATTCTTTTATATGTGAAAATAAATAAAAAATGTAGAATAACATTTTCTCGTTTAAGCTCTCATTTTGAAGAAAATAATATTTGAACATGTTTAGCTAAGAACTGTTTCAGTACACCTATATCTGATAATATTTTAAATTTAACTTTCTCAAAAACAATGAATTTTATGAAAAAATTTTGTTCTATATCTTCAATTAATTTTCCCTGTTTTCGTATTATAGAGATATCCTGTCGATCATTCTCCTAATTTCTAGTTCTAGTTCCAGTTATATAAACAAATTTTATTCTATATTTCCAATTTATGTTTTTAAATATAATTGCTCCCTTGGTAATTGTACCATGACCATTGTGACAGCCTGTATAATAAATTCTCAATATCAGTAAGTTTAAAAATTCGAAAAATAAATTTTAATTGATATTTGTTTGTATGATTCGAAATCAGAATTTACAATTGGCAATTAAGTGTTTGATAGTATGAAAAGCGAGATTACTACGCGTAGAGGTAACCAATCTGTCTACAATTCGTTATCAATGACAGTATCATGGTTGTGTAGAGTCCGATGTTTTTCACGTAGCAATTGACATATACTTGCACTAGGCAAGTAGTTAGTAAGGACGAACAACAATACACAATGGCGAGAATAATTTTACTGTGGTTACTGTTCGTTGTATGTCTAATTCACCATTCATCGACTTTTTATTTACCGGGTCTAGCACCGGTAAATTATTGCAAGGCCGGAGAAACCTCTGAAACGTGTAAAGTGCGTATAAAGATTATTTTTGACTATTTTAAGAATTGGTTATGATCATGTGTATTTAGTTTATCATTTTTTTTTTCTCCTTTTTCTCCAATATCCTTCATATTTGTCAATTATAATAATCATTACATTTTGATCGTACAGTCTAATGTATTTCTTATTTTACGCATTATTTTAATTAAGAAGTAAGTTTTAATAATTGTAAATGTGTTTCGATGTGGCCTTTCGTGACATATGACTCATAACAGCAAAATTGAGGCACGAAAGGTTTTGAAAAAATATTTAATTGCTTGCTCAATCTAATTGGAATGTTCATAAATCGACCTTACACGAACATGTAGGTACTTTACATTTTGTACGATTTATGACGAAACGTCAGCTGTTCAAATATGTTGTGTTTGAAAGCATAATAATTACATATGTATTTTCTAAATTTAAGTATTTCTAAATTTTCAAATTTGTATTTATTAACTTCATTATAAATGTCATAATCACAAAAAATTCATAAAAATTTAATCAAAAGCTCCCACAATTAAAAAATAACAAAAAATAATGATTATAAATTATTTATAATTACAATATAATAATAATTATACATCACGTAAGTATAATAATTAATGTATTACATAAATATAATCTATGTAATCTATAATTTATTGTGTTTTATTAGATAATATTTATTTCTTTCAGTCTGAGATTAAACTATATGTAAATCGTCTAAACACTGAGAAATATGTAATACCATATGAATATCATCAGTAAGTTTTCATAAGAAACACATATATAATTGATAACATCTTCTAATCTTGTAGAAGTTTGAATTGTTATATCAAGAATTCTTTTTTTAGCTTTGATTTTTGTCCTTCCGATGAAACTCAAAGTCCTGTTGAAAACTTGGGACAGGTTGTTTTTGGAGAGCGTATAAGGCCTTCTCCTTACAAGGTATGATAAAAACGAAACCTTCGAATCATTTTTTATATTCAATTATATTTATTTTTGTATATTTTATACATTTAACAAATTCAATGTGGAAAATAAATGTTGTGTCCGTATACGCGAATGTCAGTGGGATAGCAAGAAGTGAAATTTACGAGCCTATTCAAGAAACTGAGTTCATCGGATTTTTGAGTAAGACTTACAAAATTTCTAAAACTGATTTTATACTTTCCACTCTTAAGTACATATATCACCGTATTTTTATCACCTTGTCAAAATGAAGTTATCTTGAGTAATCAAACATTCTCGAAGTTTCGCACGGTTTACCGGGGGTCGATTTTAATACTCGAAATCGTTCTTATCTGTTTTAAGTTTTGAAACTACCCGAACAATTAATTTTCATGGTTGTTTCAGATCATAACGTTCATTGTATTTTAATTTATCTCTAAGGACACAACATGAGAATTCCTACCTGTTATGCTGTTTATAATTAATATTTTCGGATTATGTCGATATTTGGATAACATCAACATTTAGCGAATACTGAATTGATTAATGTGGACCTATATTATATATTATGATGTATATTATATTTATGATATATATTATATATATCATAAAATCTTCGTTCTATCTTGCTTAAGCTTGTATACATTATTTAAAATTTTTTTAAAAATGTGTATACAGCTTGTATGCACATCATCTGTCCACAAAATATTATGTCATGCTATAGGGAATTGTTAAATTCATCTTAACATCAGCTATGACATTATAAAGTTAAAAATAGTGTCGTATTAAAAATTCAATACGACCTTGATTCTTTATTGTAAAAAGAACTTTTTGGAATTTTTTTAAATTACAGTTTATAGCAAATTGAAAAGTAATTAACTCTCATCGGAAACATTTTTTTGTCAGACTATTGGAAGTCCCTGAAAAATTATGACAATGGTTATTTTCTATCTTTCATTTTTCTTTGGAACAATGACTTAATATATTGTTCATTTGCTAGAATAGTGACATACAAAACCTGTTCTTTCTGCATCTATGAGTCAAATACAATTTGTATGTAGTAACATCAATGCAAATGAGCAACATAAAAAAGTTACAAAAATTTTATGATATAAAAAAGTTGGCTCCCTAGCTTATGTATAATATACATACGTATAATAAAAGATATAAATTATGTAAATTTTCAGCTAGAGTTCATGAAAAATGTTAATTGTGATGTTGTGTGTAAAAGATCATATGAAGTTGGAAATAAAGAATCAGAAAAGAAATTGGAATTTTTGAGGAAAGGAATGGCATTTAAATATCAGCATCATTGGATAGTTGGTAATATCTTAGTGATAAAACAAGTTGAATCTGGAAAACCTTTATTATTGTTCATATCACCATGTTAATAAGTTTCTATTTTTTTTTTTCTTTTTTATAGATAATATGCCTGTTACATGGTGTTATCAGTTAGAGGATGAAAGACAATATTGTAGTACTGGATTTCCTATGGGATGCTTCTTACGAGATTCAAGATCTCAACAGGACTGTACTGTCAATGTAAATTTAAAGTATTATTATTTCTGAATCAAGAACCGATGTTCATTAATAGTAGATTTAAAAAATTCCTCAAACTTACAGAAAATACGCCCTACGTGAAATTAATCAATTTGTTCTTTATTAGGATGCAAATAACAAAAGAGAAAACAGTTATTACCTATATAATCATGTAGACCTTACGATTACGTATCATAGCGGAGTTAAAGAAGAATGGGGATCTGCATTTAAAGAAAATGGAGGACGTATAATATGTAAGGACTGAAATTTCATTTATATGTTGTTAAACTTGCAATGCTAATTTTTAATGAAATTTATGTTTATTTTCTTTAATAGCTGTTAAAGTGGTTCCGCGTAGCATTAAACATAGTGATGGTGTTAGTTGTGACTACAAAGAAGCATTAGATATACCACTTTCTATTAAGAAATCCTTCGATATTACTTACACATACTCTGTGACATATATTGTAAGCATTTGCAATAACAAATTAATCCTTGATATACCTTGATACCTATAGCTTGATAGTATAGTTTTTAAACAAAAAATACGATTATATTTTTAATTTTAGGAAAACAGTACAATCAAATGGTCATCTAGATGGGATTATATTTTAGAATCTATGCCACATACAAATATCCAGTGGTTTAGTATTCTTAATTCATTAATAATTGTTTTGTTCCTTTCTGGAATGGTGGCTATGATATTGCTCCGAACATTGCACAAAGATATTGCTAGATACAATCAGGTACATTAATGAAATGCTATTTGTTAACTTTTGTTTTATTTTATTTGAGTTAGAAAGTTTTATTTTATTTTAATCGAAAATTTAATATGTATTCCATTTTTATTTACTTATATATTATTCAAATAATCTCATTTTCTTTAAAGTTACTAATACGGCAGTATTATTTCATTAATTAACAAGAATATATGACACGATGTTTGATTTTGTTTTATATCATAAAGCTGTGATGTTCCCTTGTCTGTGTTTCAATAACGCAGGCTTCCTTCCAGATAGAATCAGGAGAAGACGCACATGAAGAATTTGGCTGGAAATTAGTTCACGGTGATGTATTTCGACCTCCTCGCAAAGGAATGTTATTATCAGTTTTACTCGGGTCTGGTGTTCAAGTGTTTTATATGACACTTGTAACACTTGGTAAGTTTCTAAATCTACATGCATAAGTGTATTTACTTGATATATAAACAGTAAAAAAAATAAAGTTTCATTTTGCATTCCACAGCATTTGCATGTTTAGGATTTTTATCTCCAGCAAACAGAGGAGCTTTAATGACTTGTGCCATGGTTTTATATGTTTGTCTTGGAGCTACTGCTGGTTACGTATCTGCTAGAATATATAAAAGCTTCGGCGGTGAAAAATGGAAATCGAACGTTGTACTTACATCTATGTTGAGTCCTGGGTAATACGATTTATTTAATAAATATATATGTACATATGTGTGATAAATACAACTAGTCTATAAAGCTATACAATTTGAAAATCAAAGTTAATAACAGTTTATCCTTTGGTCCTTTTAATAATTTATGTAATTACATATTTACTTTATATGTGAAATATCGTGAGTATGAAGACGAATTTTATAAAAATGTATTTTTATTTACAGAATTGTATTCAGTTTATTCTTTATAATGAATTTAATTTTTTGGGCAAATGAAAGTTCAGCTGCAGTGCCATTCAGCACCCTTATTGCTCTTCTAGCACTTTGGTTTGGAGTATCTCTTCCATTAACATTTATTGGTGCTTATTTCGGATTCCGGAAAAGGGTAAAGACTTCTTTTATCAACAAAAATAGTGTTGAATGTTCTTTTATATATATAGAAGCAGTAGCGTTGTTCTATAGAAATTCTATTGACAAAAGATGAGATTTCAAAGAAGAAATTTATTAGTAACGAATTTTATTTTAGTCTTTGGAGCATCCTGTTAGAACCAATCAAATTCCTAGACAAATACCAGAACAAAGTTTTTATACTCAACCAATACCTGGTGTAATAATGGGTGGAGTTCTACCTTTCGGCTGTATATTTATACAACTATTCTTTATACTTAATTCTTTATGGTAAATATCACATTTTAGAAACCTAGTAGCCTTAATAATATAGATAATATAAGTTATAAGTATTATTAATTCTACTGATCAGTTTTATTTATTCTAATTACTTCCACTTACTACTAATTCTAATATTGTATTTATAAATAGGAAAGCTTTTATTTTTTAATATACAAGATATCTAAACTTTAATTAATCTGTTTCAGGTCAAGTCAGGTGTATTACATGTTTGGATTTCTCTTTTTGGTATTTGTTATACTCGTAATTACATGTTCAGAAACGACGATTTTACTTTGCTATTTCCATCTTTGTGCGGAGGTAAATGAATGGCCTTTTATTAATAAAATAAACAAAACATTTCTCAAGATACATATATTTGAATTATCTTTTTTGTTTTAGGATTATCATTGGTGGTGGCGTAGTTTCCTAACATCTGGATTTACCGCGTTCTATTTATTAATCTATTGCATACATTTTTTCATGACTAAGTTGGAAATAGAAGATGCTACATCTACGTTCCTTTACTTTGGTTATACTTGTATTATGGTTTACTTATTCTTCGTTTTAACAGGTAATGTATTTATTTCTTCTACAATAATAAAATGTTAATATTTTTAAATAAAAAATTATTGCATATTTTATGTATTAAATAGGATCAATTGGCTTCTTTGCCTGTTTCTGGTTCGTGCGAAAGATCTACAGTGTCGTAAAAGTCGACTAATGAATCAAATGATACCTATGGAAATAAACTGAATGTGGTATGAATAAAATAGTCATAGAAATGAATGATAATTGATATGAATTTTGAAAAAGATGGTGTTAACGTACAAGCATCAAGTCCTTTTTATGTGCAAGTATTCTAGTTTCAATTTATTTATTGTCTCAATTATAGATATTTCATGCAATTAAATATTTCAGAGATATTACTTATTATTTATGTTATTAATAATAAATAAAGTATAACAATAATATTACAAATTAGTATAAAAATACTGTTTGATAATGATAATAGTCATAAGAAGCAATTTTGCAAGATTTCCAAAGAAGTATATTTGCCAAAATTGTTTTTATACATTTTCTTGCTTCTTGAAACATGCGCATAAAAAGGGTTACAAATCAGGTCATTAATTTGACCTGTTACCTGAAAACCAGGAGACAAAATGTTCGAAATTTATCAGCATAACATTGATGTGTTTATTGTTAACTGCAGTAAAGACTCTATAATTGTTTGTAAAGGATTGCACTTTAATTCTATATTTTATTCAAGATTTAATTGCAGTTTAAGATACATATCTATTATATTCAATATCGCCTTCGTGAGACGATACCAAAGCAACGACGAATCTTATTTTAATTTCTATTTACTACTCGCTATCTATGAATGAACCGTTATAGAGTCTTTAGCGTACTTGTCAGTATGCATTCTTTTGATAACGAGATAGGTGTATCAAAGCTATAAAGATACGTGTATACATTTTACAAATGAATTGTGCAATCCAGACGTAATGTATAATTATTAGATACAATAGATACAATTTGTTTACAATAATAAGCTGATAAACTAAAGATATTAATCAACAATGTAAATAAGAGAAGACTTTTGTCTTGTAATCGTCAAGTAGTCTCTCGAATTCTCTGGACTATAAATTTGAATTCTAATGTGTACACACATTTTTTATCATGTTTGTAAGACCGAGCCCTTTGCAGTCTGTATTACACAGCTTAACTTTTTAAGTTGAATATATTATAAAATTCATAAATGATTGCGTAAAAGTAATTTAATCTTTTTGCGATATAAGCAGAGAAAGAAATATGTATGTATATTAATTTACTTACTGTATGTTAATTTACTTGTAATACATACACATGTATAAATACGATCACAAAGGATGAATTTCGTTAAAATTTTAAGCGTATTTTGAAATACGAAATTTTAGGCAAAATATTATTTATAGGCTCTAAAAAAGATATTATTTTCAGGCGTTAAAAACTCATATAATCGATTCAGGTGCTCGAAATAGTTTCAAATTTCAAAGAACAATTATAGAAAGCCAAATTCAGTGAGAATATCGATTCTAGCCGGATTCATATAACTATTCTATCAAACATTTTGGTTATAGTTCTTTATTGTAATTTTGTTCCGGTTTAAATAATTCAAATATTATATAAAAAAGGAAGAAAATACATATAAAAAGAAAATTTCCTTCTTTTGGTTCTTGGAAAGCTGGCTCAGAAGAGACATTTATGATAATAAATACTTTTAAAATTATAAATAACTACATATTAAATTACCATCCACAATTTTATAAAAAAATTTAGAAAGAGATCTAAAAATTAATTTTAAATCATAATCAAGACAAATATAATGTTAGTTTCTCATAATCGTTTCAGTCCCTGATTTTTTTCACATGACAATTTAAAAAGAATAAGAATATTTGAGAATATACATTATTGCATAACTACGTTCTTTTCCTTAAAATATGTAAAAAAATATTTTTGGACGCAACATGTCATTAAAATTAGTTTAATTGGAGGAAAGATATACAGTGTATTAATTAGTAGTTAAGTTATACACCAAATTTGAAATTCCAGTTTACTTTTATTCTTTCTATTCACAGTATTTGTGATTGTGAAATATTTTAATTAATAGCTGACATGCACATTCTGTAATTCACGATTTTTGTAAATTGAAGCAATTACAACGTTAGCGTTAACGATTTTAATATAAATAAAGATCGAATAAGTTTACGTAAACATTTGTTTTCCCTGTTGCAAACATTTCAAACATTTATCGCCATGTTCGAGTTATTTTTTGTTAATAATATTGTTTTTTCCTCGTTGGTTTCCTTTTCAATTACATTTTTTGTTTGAATCAGACAAAAAATATATATTATAACGATGAAATAAATATAACGAACAATTCATTTTTCGTTCTAAAATGTATGTATTTTTTTTCTTTCGCTTCTTCTTCGTAAATCTTTCGATCTTATTTCAGAGGTGAATAACAAATCTTCTAAATATGGTATGACATTGTACAAAGTAAGCGATAGATATACCTTTCGTATATAACCTACAATGTTTTACATTTATTCATAATTTTACATGTCATATGACGGCGTATTGAATTATGCTTTATATACAGACGTGTTTCTGGCTGTGCAAATTCATTGCGCGAAAACGAGAAACACCAAAACTTTACATTTTACTACCACTATCTATGTGGCAGTACATGTCAAAATTCAAGGAAGTCAGGCTATTCTACCGACAGAGACGAAAGGAGAGATAGATTCCGGGGAGAGAAAACACTCCCGTTGACGCTTTAGAACGACTTCATATTAATGAACCACAGTCTCTCAGTATCCTTATTTTGGGCTTTTTTGTTCGCTATTGTTTTCAGCATTTCGCCCCAGCATTAATATTTTTTTTGTTTCGTTTCGTTTTTTATTTTCTCGTAAGAAAACAAATAGCATTTTTCAACGATCCCGAATACTAAATTCGTTCCGAGCGTTTTTTCTCTATGTAGATAGTTTTTTCGTTTGATTATCCTTCGATTCCCCAGGGCACGTTTTGCGATATCGCACTACGACGTATCGTAGAACGTGATGTATCACTCCTAGACGATGCAAACGCTACCGTTCGTTCTACAGTTACAGCGCTCTGTTGGATAGTTAATGTCGACCTGTAAGAAGTATGGTTTAATGCTGAAATTTCGGGGAGAATGGATCGGAGATCGGGACGTTTCTTGATCATGCAACAAATTTGTACAGTTTCTGACCAATGAATGAAAATTAGCGATTGAACAAATTGAAATCAAACAGAGAAATAAATACGCGAGATTGGTATCAGAACAAGAAAAAAGGAATAATACGAATTACGTTCTCACGTGAAACAGAAGTTTTCTAAATTTAAAAAAAAAAAGAAAAAAGTGTGGAATAACAGAAAACACAAACTCTAACGTGATATTGTTAAATCATTAATCATAAAAACGGGCTGCTAATCGTGGAACAATTGATAAAGGAAAATTTAAAAAGCATCTTCGGCAAGTCTCTCTCTAATGTAAAAAGGAAAAATTCGTTCGTCTTTTCGTAATCTATAACATCTTTCTTAAAAATATAACTGATCAAAATTGGAACTTTTGCATCAGAGAGGGAAAGGTACGTTTATAGAAAGTGGTCGATCAGAGAACTATTTTCTTGGGCTGCGACGGCGACGACCGTCCCTGTTGTTTCTTTCAGCGCGTCTCATCTCTTCTAATCTGCGTGCATGTTCTGCCATGTGTTGCCTTCTCATTTCTTCTTTTACGACTATCTGTAATTAAAATATATCTATGATTATCCCTATGAGTAGTAATAATTAGATCACAGATCCAAATTCATAGTTTTATGAAGAAATGAGGCTAAATCGAGGTTAGATACTAGAATGAAAACTTCATTCCATATTTTTTAAATATTGTATTAAATTACTTTATATAAATGAATACAATTTAAAGAAAGAAAGGAGATCATTATTTGTTTTTCTACTTCGTAAATATTATATTTATAAATGTAGTATTTAGTTTTGTTATAAAATATAAGTACTTAGATTGTACTTTATCTATAATGTACCTGTTCATTTGTGAGTGGTAACCAATATATGCATGGCGTTGCTTTTGTTTTTCTAAAGAGATCATCTAAAAGCTTAGCTGGTGGTGGCTCATCCTCTTTCTTTTTAAATTTACGAGCTGGAGCTGGAAGGTGTGCTTCCACTGCTGGACTCCGACTCCTCTGTCGCCTTTTTTTATCATGTTCTTTCTTTTCACGTTCTTTTTCTTTTATATGCTGTTGTCCATCTTCTTTACCAAGATCCCATTCTCGAACTACCATCACCTATTGTTTACAAAACTCTTCTTTAGTTATTGCATAACTGCAAGTTGAAATTTCAATTTTCATTCAAATACATCAGGATCCCATAAGAGAAATTAATATATGTATTTCTATTTCACCATAGCAATTGAGGGTCAAATATAATTCATTTTTAAATATATGTTAGAATATATTTAAAGAGATGGTATTTTCAAAAGTTAATAAAAAGAAACTTCCATAAATTCAGTGATAATGATTATGATCAACTTTTTTGATTGATATTTATATTTCAATATAAAACTCAAGTAGACAATTATATTATTAAATTCAAAATATTTGTTTATACTTTTTACTTTTTAATCTAAATTTTATTTTATAGAAGAAAGTGAACATAGTTACAAATAATAGTAAATTTTATAATACACATTCTTTATCATTATTTATCACATTTTATATTTTTCCTTAAAGCTCTTTTTGTGTAAGAAATGTAAAATATGATAAAATTGATATACCTTTGTATTCGTTCTTTCTTCGCGATTCCAATCCTGCTGCCACGAATCGGACGGTACAAGAGGTTCAGTTTTTCTTGGGATGGACTGATCCTTTGACAATTCGCGTGCTAATTCCATGTCATCTTTGGTTGCATATTCAACATGAAGCCTCTTTGGGTTTGAAACTGGCCAGGATATACCATGTAACGCTTGCCTCGTCTCAAATGCCTGGTCTTCATTAGCATACTAAAACAATTCAATTAATACTATGTGAAATAAATATTTTTATAATTTATACTGACTTTTCTCTATAGTATTCTTTTCATATTGACAGCCTTCATTTACGCGATCTATATGATTAAATCAATTACGCATGATTTACATATAAAAGACGTATATGGAACAAACACTTTGCATAAATCAGAAGACATTTCAGACATCAGAATCAGAAGACATAAATCAGAAGAACATTTTTAAAAATTATTTTGACATACCTCTACAAAACACTTGGATTTAATTCGATCCATCCAAAATCCATTTTCGACAATTGTGCCAGTACGCGACAGAAGTTCTTTAATTTGATTCAAAGTGAACGGACGAACCAAGTTTTTGATCAGAAGGATATTTGTGGGCTTCGTAGCAGGTGGACTTGGAGATTTTACATGTGGCACTTCTTTAACAATCGATATCTTACGCCTTGCTGCTACAAACCACAATTTAACTAATAAGTACATAAAATATTTCATATTCGTCACATTCTACTTAAAAAAAAAAAAAAAAAAAAAAAAAAATACATATCCTTACAATTATACCTCCAATTATAAATATAACTCTTAATTACTTATTGTTTCTCAGAGAAGTAAACTTCTATTTCATTAGTATGAAAAATTTTTAAATCTCTATCCATATATCTTCAAACAAAAAAATTTTAACAAACAAATATATATATATTAGATAAATTTTTATAACAATGATAGTTAAGGGTCAAGAATACTTTTTAATATATTCCTTACCGCATTTAAATCAATATATTAAATATTTTTTGAAATAGTTATTTTAAATGTCATACATTTAAATGGTGTGGTTTTGAGAAATATTCACTTATTTTTTTTGTTTTGATATAAATGAAACCATGTTTATAGAAATTAAAATAATTCACATAAGAAGACCCTTTGAAAGTGTTCACATACCTATATGATTATCTATCTTTGGGTCTCCCTTTTTTGTTGCACCATTCTTTTGCATGATGTTTTCGTCACCGGATTTATTATCGTTTATTCCTTCATTAGAATCGTGCCACTTTTCGCTAACTCGATAACGATCCCTGTCTTCATCGTCATCTTTTGAAAGACGAACCTCATTTATCGACAATGGTCTTGCTCCTGGCACCAACGCCTATTACACAAATGCAAATATGTATGAGTACACACAAATTTAGAAAATTTTATAAGAGTATAATGTATGATATTAATATTAATATTCATACTATGATATTAATATCAGATATACAGATATTTACATTTAATTGTATTTTTTTTATTTATTTTTAAGATCATAAAACATTATAGATATTTCTTTCTAAAATTTACAAAATTTTAAACGTTAAAAATAGAAATATTACTTTAAGTGAATCCGTAGAAATTGAAAACGAAGGTGCGGTGTCAGTAGATAATGCAGTACCCCATCGACGCTTTCTCGGAATAGATTTGGAATCTGGTTCGGTGCTGTCGTGATTTTCCTGTAAAAACATATAATTGTGATATTTAATGATCTTATATAATAACTATTATAATACCATAAATATTTGATATATACGACTGGTTACGACTAAGCTACATTACAATTATTTGATAAATCATTAATTTATTTAGAAAGAAAATATAACAATGAACCTTATTTGGAGCACTTGCTTCATTATTTGCATTTGCATCAGTATTTTCTTTTTTAACATCATTCTTTTCTGTTAGCATTCTCGAAGAACTGAAACAAAATTTATAGAATGATATAGCAAGATATTAATGATAAGAATTTGGAAGACTCACTAATTTATACTTACAATGATCTTTTTAAATTTACTTTCACGGGTTTGTAAGTCACCAACTGAGTTGTTGCTGATGCAGTATATTCCGATTTATCAACTAGATTGTCTAACTTTTGTTTATTTGCTTCACAATGATCTATTTCCATTTCCATGTTATTTAATAAAAAATTATTCCTTGCTTTTGGTGACTCAGTATTATCTTTCTGTTCGTGGGAATCCTCTGTACTTATTTTCTCTTCTTGCATACATACATCAATCTCAAGATCTCTTTTAATAGAAGGTTCATCCTCAGAATCTGGTGTATCAGAATTAGATGAATCTCGATATTTAGTTCGATGTTTTCTACGACTGGCACCTTGTATCCTGCCACCAGTTCTATTACTATTAGTATGAATTTCATCATTTGATTCGGATGATGAATTTAGCTCACGAACTTTTTCCTTTTTATCTTCTTCCTCGTCACTGCTTAAATCTCTTTGAGTGTTTTCAACACTAGTTTCTTTATTAAATGCTTCCACTATCTTTTCACTAGTATCTTCCACAGATTTTTCTTCCTTGGGCATAATGTTTGTCTCCTCGGATGAATGATTACCATTTGAACTAGGAGCCAATATAGTTGTACTAGTCGACTTAATGGGTTTACTATCAGTGTTTTCGTTGGAGTAATTTGCCTCATTTGATTCACCTTGCTGATCTATGTTTGGTTTATCGTCAGACAAGTTGGCTGAAGTGGTTTCAGGCAGGATCTCCTTGCTATCACTTACCTCTTCGTTGGAGTCCTGACCTGGGTATGAAGAGGAGGGATCATTCGGCTGTTCAATGCTACTGGGTACTCTTATAGAAGAAACCAGTTGCTTGTCTGCCGAGTCAACCTCCTCTGCAACTCCCTCACCACTTTCCTGCCACTTGTTCGATTTTTTCCTATTTAAAGAAGTATCAGATAATCCTTCTGTTGTGCTATGCTGTCTAGATAATTTTAATCTCTGTATCTCGCCAGATGATGCATCGGATCTTGACACTTTCCAGATTGATCCAGAATTGTTGTCTTCTTCATCTTCTTTCAATTTGATCTTAACATCTGCTTCAATAGACAAATCTTTTTCATTTTGTTCTTCTAATTGTTCCTTTCTCTGTATGTGTGCTGACTTCTTTTCCATGATTCTATTGCTCGAACTTTTTGTTGTTTCCTCAACATTCTCTTGCTCTAAGGATGTTGAAGATGCTTGTTTTGTACATTTTCGAGTTGATTTTCGTGTTACTCGTTCAACCTCTTTCTCTGGAGACCCTGCTTTTGTTTTGTTTCTCTCACTTTTGCGTCTCATATCTAAAATATGAAAAATAAATTTCTTAGAAACTCTAGTTTAGATTTGTATGTTACAGATGTGTATCTGACATATCAGTACAGTAATGTTTAATGTTAAAATATATTTATTATAAATAAAATGTTATTTATATTGAGAATGCTTATTTAGAATTTTAGAAACTACATAAAAATTTAATAGAACAATGATAAAATTTTTTACACACACAATGTGAATTTCTATATTATTAATAAATAAAAATTTCTAACTCATAAAAAATAAATCTTAAATTATTTTTTAAAACCTATTATGTATTCAGAATTTATTCATAACATGCTTTTTTCATTTTTCAATGTCAATATACTTTTCAATTTATAAACAATAATTAAATGTATTCTACATATTGCGTATAACATGTTTATGTTAATATCACATAGTTGTCTCTGAAAGTAAGTCAATGGTCTTAAATTTATACTTTTAGCAGCAGCATTAACTTACTTTCCAAGGTGACTATATAATTAAATGTAATAAATTTACTATATCTACCATATATTTTGAACATATAAAGACTTTTCTAAAGTATTTTAATAGATGAAAAATTTTGACATTGGAAATATACATTGGCATTCAATAAAAATGTTTGTTTCATACTAAGGTCGCATCTGGATATTCTATTCATGTATTAAAAGTAAATTAATTATATCTTTTATTAATCGATGTTTGTTTCACCATTCAATAGTTCTCTTTTCAGATATATTTCTACTATCTAATAATTATATTTTTACCTCAATATTTACATACATAATGTAAAAATATGAAATAAAGCAATATATATTAAAACACTAAAACTTCAAATAACAAAACAAATAAAACATAAAATAACAATCTACTTCCAGTAAGATTATATAAAATAAAAACTATAACATCAATAATATTTTTATTTCACAACTATTTGTTTTCTAGCGCAACCAAGTATATTAATATTCACAGATAAGTAATTTTAAAGAGAAACATGCACAATATCTGAAAAAATGTTAAAACAAAGCATTAGATCATATAGTATATAACAACATAATGATTAATTAAAGAATTTCATTAATGTTTGAATAAACTATTGGTACATAATGACAAATACTTAAAACCAGGCAGTCAGAAGAAATTAATGTTCATAATAAATAACTACTAGCCCTATGTATTACGTAAACAAAAAGAATTGACTCAGATAACAGCTTTCGATAAATATTTATTCAAAACTATTGGAAGAGCATCAAAATCTAATTTGTGGTTACCCGAGAAACGCGCGGATGTTGCACAATCTGAAGATTCAGAGAAGTCACTTACTCTATAAATGTGTTTCGTTCACTGGCTAAAAGTTTACCAAGTATGTATCGTTTTTTCAGAATTTTATTGACACATAAATACCGTACTACAATTAAAACGACGTTTCCAATGACGCCTCTAACAATCGGTCGTACCACCTTACTCCATTGAACACGAACGTTTTACATCGTATCAGATAGACCTGTGAAACTGGAACGCCGGCACGTTCGTAAATCCGCTTTCTCCAGTGCAGCGTTTAGGTTATGTGAAAATGGGATTTAAACAAATTACAGTGTGCAATAATTTACATTTAGTTTCGTATCTAGTGATTAATATAGTTACAAATATATATAGGAAGAATGGCGAAAATCAAAATTTTATAGGTATTCAGAGTATTTGGTGTCTTGTTTATACCTTTCAAATAAGTTTTGTAAAGACTACAATAAATAATAATAAACATATACTATATTCGATTGAGACAGATAGAGGTAAATACGAATGTTCTAGCTATGATTCAAAATTGTTTTATACATACATACGTATGTATGAGCATTGACTAAATATAAATTAGACCTTGCATGCAATGCAAGAAGCGTCTACCAACCGAGAGCTACGTAGACCTATTAATTGGCCTTGAAATAGGCTTGGCTACATTACTCCTTATCTCATTCATACCACATTTTTCTAACCTACGATCCGTTTTATTATTTTATTTTGGTTTTTTACAATTTGTCCTTATGGACATTTGGTAAAGTGTTATATCTTATTGGTGAAAAAAATAAAATAAAAATAAATATAGCATGTGGGTGGCTACCCCCAGTGGGGTGTCAGCTTCGTTTTTTCTAAGTTATATCTTTTATGTACCTACGATCCGTTCTAAATTTTTTGATTTGGTTATTCTTATTGCTAATTAATACTATTTTTACTGCTAACTCTTCTTCACTGTATTTAGAGATCGTTTCATTTCCTTTGGTTTTTGTCCTTCTTGTAGGAATTACTCTATCGCATTATATTGCACTTTGTTACATTCCAATGTGTAGTCCTTCCTGATTCGAGTTTTATCTATCTGTTATCTACTTGTTTTCTCAGTCTTTCCATTTCTCTAATCCATTTTATTCTCTTAACATCTCCTGAGCTGTATAAGATACTTCCTAATCTAATCTCTTTCCAAATTTCCCTATCGATTTCTCTACAACTATATAATAAATGTTCCAAACACCCTTCTGTTCCTTCGCATAACTTCCTATCCATATTTCTTTCTCATCTTCTTACGGCGAGACTTTATAGCAATGAATCTATAGGTAATACACAGATTAAAGAGCTATTTAGACTTCAGTGGAAAATTAGAAAGTGATAGAATACTTAGATAGAATTCTAGAATACTCTAGAATGTGGAACATACGCGAATTACAATTAATAAAAATTGTCGTTTGTATTGTATGTGCGAGCGATAGAATACTTTGGGATTCCAAAAACTATTATTTCTGAAAATTTTAATCCAAGATCCGAGGATGAATTGCATCCACTGCAAAATTCATTATCGAGTGAAGATTGATCAAAACAACTTAGAATCGATCAGACTAAGTTGAACAAGGAGTATTACTTAGTAGTTAGTTTCTAAAGTAGTGCACGAATAATCCGAACTGCTTGAAAGTCAAACCGAGTCGTGACTAAATCGGTTACCGATCCGATTTGAACAGATAACTGAAAGAACCGAACAGCTCGAAAAAATCGAGTAGCATGAATCGTTTTCAGCAGTCTCAAACAATTGAGTAATGTGTGGCTCGAAAGATCCAAGGAAATAGAGTTAAATTTAAACTATGTCACTTTAAGGGATGAAAGCAGTGTTCATCGGTCATATTCCTCCAAAGTGAAACAATATAAATTTTATATGTATTTTTATATGTAAATATACTACTTCGTAATAATCTCTTAATGAATAAATCAAAAATAGTTTTGGAAATATATTTGTATAATTCAATAACGAAAATATATAGATTAATTATATTAATACATTAAGGAGCTTGTAACACTTAGTGCCAACTAATTTACTAATTTAATATTTTTACTGTTAATCAATTAATTTAATTTAACATTAATAATGTCTGTTTAAGATTAAATAAATACACAAGGCTAAAAGTAACTATATTTCCTGTCAAGAAATATTTTGAAAGGGCGAATATTTATAAAATTTGTTGTACGTATATATGTATATGTATGTATATGTATGTATAAAAGGTGTAATAAAAAAATCATACAACTCGATATATTCAATGTATCAGTATATAATGCATACTTAGTAAATAAATTTACTAAATCTGTACATATAATAAATTTATGGAACATCTCATATATAGGGTGTCTCAATTTAATTTTTCAATTTCTTGCGTTATTTATTATTGATATTTATAATATAATTAATTTCTTGGAAAATTCTTATGGTAATTCATATTATCGTAGATGTAGTGTTTTTTTTTTTAAAGTAAATTTTATCTCTTACAAAATTTCATAAGGTACCGTCAGATAATCATAAAAATTCATATAATCTAGATTAATGAATTCGCCTTAGAATATCTCTTGAAACAAAATAAATCACGCCTGAAGCATAAAAATAGTTTGGAATAACAAATAGTTTAAGAGATAATCACGACTAACGATTAAAGTGAGACACCCAGTATATACCGTATTTACTACTGCAATTTGCATAATACGAAAGTATTAATAAAGTAGTAGTGTAGTGTCTCGGAAACATCTCAATGACACCTATAAGAATATGTTATAAAAAAGTAGGTTCCCATTTAAAAATTTTACGAATTTTATGATCTTCATAGGACGTTTCGATGTTACCGCAAGGTCAAATAAACAAAAGTATATAGTATGTCTCTCTCGATATCATATAATTTTTACCTAAAACATTTTTTCATATCATTCATATTTTTTGGCATTCCAACTTATTCGTTACGAGTTCGATAAACCAGATATATTGTACATACATATGTATAATGCATATCTACATATTTTTGTATATACTAATTAATGACAGGCAGTTGACGCTAAATTAGCGTTTATTCTGTAATTTGATGTTGCACAAAGAAAGTAAACATACGAATGTATGTACAAGTGGAATTATCAAATATCAATCCCTTATGTTTTATTGGATTATTGAAAACAAGAATTTTAGAAATGCAACCAAGATCAATTACTTTAATTGATAATTATTAATTCATGATAATTATAAAGACATTAGCAAAAGCATCGCGCGTCTCGTTAAAAACTGCATAATTCTAACTTTAATATAGTTATACTTTATTGTCTGCGAAATATAACGAGAAATGTAAAACGTTACTTTCCAAATGCCTGGCGTGTCAAATTCAAATTGAGCTAAAGATATTGTATTGTGTTTGTAATAAAAGTACCAAAACATTGGCGAATAGATTCATGAGGTGTACACATGATAAAATCATGTTTTGTGTAAGCTTATTATTTAAAATTAGACGTAAAATTCCAAAAACAACATTTACGATAGAATATATTTTAATGCAGTGAATACACGAAAGTTTGCTCCGACATACGGCAAAAAAAATACATATATAAATAATATATAGATATAGCTACATATATTAAATAAATAAATATATTTCCTGTCGAAAGCTGACTATGAAATCATTCGTACGCACTTTGGCGGAGTAAAACAAGAAAATACAATTATTAGTGCCTATCAATTATCGGAAAATTTCTGACCTCTGGAAATTCTTGTCGATGCAAAAAATAACGAAGGATGATGCCTCGACATAAAGTTAATTGCAATTAAAATTATTGCAGCGAGTAATTTTTCAAAGGATATTTATTTTTCAGTTTCACGCGCTCTGATCTCTCTGTCATTGTTTCTATCTTTATTAATTCGTAATGAACACTGATATTTTATTATTGTACGTTTTCTACTTTGTTGATCGATCATGAGGGCGCGAGAAACGAAAAAATACATTCGTTCCTTTTGGACTCTTATACAAATGTACTCTTCTGTTCTTATTGAAAGTATCTTGTATAAATGAATCTCTACAAAACTCTTTTCTTTCTTTTCCTTTATGTGTAATCAGTTCCACACGCTCGAGATAATGGGATAAAACACATCCCATTTGGCATGTATTTGTATATCTTAAAAATAATAAGTAATAACAGATAATCATAATATTACACTAGAGTTGTCTCTGCGCATTTCAATCTATTTCTTATCATTATCGTAATACTTAACAATTCGCATCCATTTTCTTTTTCCATATACTCTCACGTGGCCTATGCTCGATCACTTAATGAAAAACGAATTTTTATGGTAAGCTAATTTCAAGCGCTTCGAAATCTACAATAATAACAATTATTAAAATTTGTAACAATACACTCGAGTATTTTCTTAGTTAAAAACATGTTTACCGAGAGTTAATAAAACAATGAAGAAAGAGAAGCGCTGATCGAATCGCCCCAGAGAACTTAAATATACAATTGCACATAAAATTCATGTCATGCGTGATTTATATAATAAATGTGAATATAATTCGCACACAACAAAAAGCTTCAACGTCTTAAAAAATAGGAATAGGCCACGTGTCGAATCATTCTTGTAAAAAAAGAAAAAAAAAAGAGAAAAGAGAAAAAAAAGGAAAAGGTGTAATATACATGAGCTCCTATATAAATATTACATTACTTATTAATATAAACATGGCTCAGTGTATACTCAAGCTGTTTTATAAACCACAGATCAATAATTAGTGGTAGATTTATATGCAAAGTACATTTAATTTTAATAATGATAATACGCTTTTCAAAATAAGACCATAATAAAATTTTATGAACTATAATGTTTTTGAAATGAATTTCAGAAATGTTACAATAAAAATGATAATATCAAATTCGGCTATAAATACAGATTCAAACTTCGTGTGTAATTTATTTCTCTGTTAAATTTATTTAATATTATTAACATTATTACGATGTCGCTTGTTTGATGCATTTCGCGAAATCTACCATTAAATTATTTCACAATTTATAAAACATTCTGTATGCCATACTGGAGCGATGCCAAATGTAAATACAGATGGCTTCAAATTGTAAATTGTAACGGTACAATTTAATATTTAATATTAAACTCGTATGTGTTGTATACACAGACATACTTGTACTGGCAGTGAGCATAGCTCCTCTCGATACTCTGGCATAATGAAGTTCTTAATAATGAGTTTGGTACTTTCTTCCTTACCAGCTTCACTCTCACACTGAGAACTTTGATCAGTTATATTCCAGTAAGATCCGTTTCATTAAAACTAAGCCTCTTAAGGTAGTCAATACTACTCATTGGGAATTAAATATACATATATAATATTAATTCTTTTTTTTTCTTTTTCTTTTTCTTTTTTTTTTTTTTTTTTTTTATAAGATTGTTGAATCTTGAATTTGACTCAATGCTTTTGTACTTGAAATTAGTGTGCTTCTACAATCATATTTGCGGATCTTGATGGTTTAACGAAACAGATAGTTGAACCTTTTGCTATGCTTTCTTCTATTATAATAGATATATAGAAACACAAGTAAAGTGTTTTGTTCTAAATTGAATCGATTTTTTCACAGACAGCTGTTGTACAGAAACTATTGTATCGACAGAGGCCTTAATATGATCAATATTGAAGTATTAATACACCAAAGATACTGATAATATAAATACATTCAAATTTCAATAAATTTCTAAAACAAACCAGTAACTGCAAATGGATTATAAAGGAATTTAAAACAATTCATAATTTTTATACATTTGTTAAGAAATAAGAAAAAGAATAAACTGCAAGATATTAATATACCAATTATTACAGGATTAAATATTGTTACCAATTTGTGACAGCAAACTAGCGCCACCTGGAAGCGCATTTTGGAATTAAAAGTAATCATTTATGAAAGTATGTAAATTGAATTTGTACAGTGACTTCAATGTATTTCCTGTTCGTTTTCAATGCAATGATAAATCATTAATAAGGATGATACAAATAGTTTGTTTAAACAAACATTACGAGACTAATGATGACGAAATTGAGCAATAAAATATTTTAATATCACCTTTATCGCATCGTACTAATACGTAATTGGAAATTTGTTTATGCAAAGAAAATTTTTCTTTAGACTGGTATCAGTCTTGTTAGTTTTGGCAAGAAATTTAAATCTTTGATCTTCGCGTAAACGTTGGATATAGAAAACCTTATAATATAGCAAGCACGCATAACATTTTAATTTAACCTCCAGGAAAAAGGAGTAAATTACTCGGAGGAAGAAAACGATTCATTTTTGGTAACAGTGGCGTAGGCTTCGGAAATAGTCGATACGTTCGATTGTTCATCTTAAATTTTTAAAATCTGGATAAAATTTTAAATTATAATTTATCAATATAAAAGATTAAATAATTTATTTGAATACATTTGTTCAGAATTTGAATTGGTTGACGTTTAGAAATATTATAATAAGTTAATCATATTATTTATATTCTTTGTGTCAAATATTTTTGTACTCTTTTTTTGAACAACAGAAGTTAAAATAAAATTTAAAAATTCTCCCGATTACGATCGTTCTAAGCCCTCTATAATGATGATGCTAGTTCTGCCACGGTGACCTGCACGATCTTCCTTACTTTTACACTAATTCGTTACAATTCAATGATGTACATACATATATGCACACGCACACACACATACCTATAATATATATTATATAACGTGAAATACGAAAAATTACACTGAGCACGCCAGCTACACATATTATATTTAAGAAAGTAGAACGAACGATGTCATTTTTTATAACGCAAAATTTCGGCGTTTTTAAAAATAAAAGTAAAATCATTTAACATTGTAAGTTATACAATTTTAGATTCATAATGTTTAACTAATGCAGTTCTTAGTGGGAATCGTTTTCTAATATTATTCTTGTCAAAAATGTTCCAAATAGCTTGCGATAGTACGAAACGAGCTAGCATTTCCTTTATATCCTTTGGCAGTTTATAAGTAACAGATGATCTGCTGGCGAGCTCTAAGTGTGTTACGATGTTTACCCTGAGGCACGTGTAAACAGTTCTCAGAAACAGTTGAATCTGCGAATGTAATGAGGCCACTGTATCATGCTCTTATTAGACTGCAAAGTTTTCAGAATTACTTTTTCAAGTGGTAAAATTACTGGACGTTTTTCTATTGGTTTATTTAAGGCTTGTAAAGTATATTTTCCAACATAATTTTCGACTTTCTTCAAACTTTCACAGTTCAAAATGTAAGAAAAGTTATTGTCAGTTCGATTACTAATTAAATGTTTCTTGTCAGTCGCAAAAATTAAATACGACTCTATTAGAAAAATTATTTCCATCAATTTTTCTTTGTACTTCGTTTTGAAAAAGTATTTGAATGTTTGAAGAAAACCCCAAAATATTCAGAAAATACTCGGTATAAAAACAATTAACTCAGATCGTATAATACCGCAGTGAAATTCCACTGCAAGATAACTCTATCATTCCCGCAGCACAAAGTTCTTTAATCAGTTAGCAATGGGCATTTTTTCATCTTTCTCTTAAATGTCTATCTTATTTGAATATAATGTAAGATTTAAAAGTCTTAAAATCTTTGAATTTGTTGTAACAGTATTGAAATATTTTATCATTGCATTAAAATTATTTCTATTAGTCATATTTTAATCGTTATACTCCAAAATTCAAAGTTTGTTAAGACCATTAAAAGCTCAACAAGTTCTTCAGTAATTTGTAACATTAGTTATCTGAATTTTTTCAGCCCATTACTACTCTGAATGTATATCTCGTGGAGATGTGCGGACAGATGCGTCTCGAACACGTTTCGAACTTTAGAACGGACCAACAAAAAAAAAATTTCGAGCGGGCTCACTTACACCAGTTTTGCTCGGGTTACGAAATGTTTCAGGATAAGCATGAACAGGCAGTATCTTTTTTGATCGGCTAGGCAAAAGTCGGACGGGATTGGTTTGAGAGCCCGACAGATCCAACTACGTATTAAAAGGAAATGGAAAGAAACGGTGTTGATAAATCTTAAATGAATAAATACTATATTTGGAAAATTTGGAAGAAAGATTCTTTTTACTTTAATAATGATTTTAAGTTAATTACAAAATATTTGAATGACTTTACATAAAAAATAAAGTATAAGGTTAAAATAAAACAAGTATAAACGACTAAAAGCACGCTGTTTGCTACAAACTCTATATGAAGAAACTAAATGCTTTATAGTTTTAAATTAGCATATAAACAACATGTTTGTAAATCTCCTCTTAATACATAGCTGGATCTATCGGGCTTTTGAGTCGATCTTCTGTCGAACCGATCCAAAGCAATACTGCCAGTTCATGCTTATCCCGAAACATTCCGGAATTCGAGCAAAACGAGTGTATCAAGAAGCCGCCCGATTTCATGTATCAAGAGGCTTGTCCCGTTCCGGAACATAGGCATAACCGCACACCTCTAGTATCTAGTTCTTTATACCTCCTCACAAAACTTAGATTATGTCTCACCGTCTATGAAGTTATCACTGGTTCATCATCAATTTCTTCCACATCTTGCACTATGATGCTTTTGCAAATTGGATAACAGAGTTCTGTCTTTGAGAGGCAATGAGACCATTTCTCTCACTTTCCATTGACTCCAGGATCATTTTACACCGTTTTCTTGGAGGGAGAATTAACGTTTCTCGTACTGGAATTGCCAAATCGAGAGGATCCGGCGAAGGAACAGGACTTACGGGATTGCTACTTGGAGGAGTTAAAATTGGTTCTCTTTCGATCCTGATGCCATACTCCCTCTGTCTTTCTTCTTCGACTGCTTCTAGCGCAGCCTCTACTCTTCTACGAGCGTCGTTCCCTGGTAAATTGAGAAGAGACGAGCAGTCACTGACAAATTCGTTGCTTTGAATTCCAAGACCAGTGTATGTTGGAGAAACCTCAGGATACAGAAACAAGTGAGACTGTTCAACAGGGACTACAGATGTCGTTTGAAAAGCTCTGTCTTCGCTAGGCATCAGAAGCGGTTGTGAATACTGCTCTCTAGAATACATGTAATAAGGAAAATCTCGTGGAGTGTCGTCGTAAACAGCAGCATCGTCAATTGGTTCTTCAGTCTTGCGGTTCTCCTTGTCACTAGCAGTGCCTACGCTATTTGCCTGCGAGATCTCAATCTCTGGCTCAATTGGTGAGTCCCGAGGAGAACCAATGACCGACGAGTCCGAATGAGTTTTAATGTGTAACTCCATTGTCTTCTTTGAACCAAACGTCTCATGACATAGTGTGCACTTATAAACTTTTTCACCATAGTGGGCAACCTAATACATTTATAATATGAATTTATTGTTTAAGACTCTAATGGAACATTAAAATTACAAAACAATTACAAAATCATAATCTACATTTTATAACATAACGTTAATTTGAATTAAAATTTAATTAAAGCCTTTCAAATTTTATATATACCTGATAATAATGTTTAAGAAATTATGTATATGCGTATAGGTATATATAATTATACATATAATTATAATGCATTAAATCTTTGACTTATCCTTATGAAACTGAGTTTACTTTGTATCGATGTTATTATAAAATAATATAATATTATTGTATAATCTTTGTTTAAAGCAACAAATGGTTAGAATATAAGTTATATTAATTATAGCTAAATATAAGTGTTAATATAAAGTAATATCAGTAAATAAATTATGAAGATTTTGTATATAAAAAACTTCATCTATGCATAGTATATTATCAGAAGTTAAACAAACCTGATGCAATTTGAGGACATGGTTGTAACCGAAGGATTTACCACAGATGTCGCAAGTGTAAGGTTTCTCCCCTGTGTGCGTGCGGGTGTGTACCTTCAGTTGCTTAGAGCATGTAAATCCCTTGCCACAGGACTTGCAAACATATGGTTTTTCCCCGGTATGCGTGCGCATGTGTATTACCAACTGTCCGCTTTGAATAAACGTTTTCAAGCAGACTGTACACTTGTGTGGCCGTTCTCCGGTATGAATTCGCATATGTCGATGCAGCTTACCACTATGTTCAAATGCACGGTCGCACACATCACACTTATAAGGCCGTTCTTTCGTATGTATACGACGATGCACGCTTAAATTCTCTTTTACGGAAAACGATTTACTACAATATTCGCATTGGTACGGTTTTTCACCAGTATGCGTACGATAATGTCTAGTCAATCGCGCAGGTACCGCAAAAGTTTTCCCGCAAATATTGCATCGGTAAGGATCTTCGCCTTCTTTACCGTGCGAACGGAGGTGGCTCTGATACAAACTCTTCTGATCAAAGACCTTTTGACACAGCAAACACTGGTACGTCTTCTCTTCGACGTTTGCCGATAGAGTCTCGCCACTGCACGCTGGTGTGAACACGCTCAAATCCGGACTACATACGAGACTTTTCACCGGATTTAGTGGCTCCACGGTTGATATCTCGTTGTTGACCGACATAGTCGTCGAATTTGTCATTTGTTTCACTTGATAGTAACTCACCATTCTTCGCTACGAACGTATCAATCTGAAAGTAATAGAAGAAAACGATGGCTGATTTTTATAGAATAGGATTTTTTAAAGTTATTAAATTTAATATAGCATATGGAATCACTGCAAGTAGTTCGCGGTAGAAAAAAACTGTTTTAAAATTCAGGTGAAAAATTTATTATTTGGAAATGCTATTAATAAATAAATTAAAGGCATTTATTAAATAAATTAACATATTTATAGCGAGCCTTCGTAAATATTTATTTCATTTTTCATATCTGGATAAATTGAATTGAAGTAATGAAATCGAAAAATGATATCATTTTAAAGACAAGTGTAAGTATTATATTTGGCTTTCAGTATTACAATGGAATCTATTTACGTGACTTTGTCATGAAAACAAATGGCATGCTGCAACAATGTACATAACATTAAAAGCATTTCACAATGTTCAATAATTCAGTGCACACATATTTTTTACAAATTACAAATTTTACGAAGCAAATTATAAAAACGGTAACGAATCAATTTTCTATAAAAAAACATTTTAAAAAGCATCGCTCAAAGTTACAATTAATCAACACAATATATAACAGGTACTTTTTAAATATATCTGTACAGAAAAATTTTATAATACAAAAAAAGAATAAATCTTATATATAATCACTTATAATCATCGAAATTCCTTTGAAAGGAAGAAAAAAGAAAAAAAAAAGAAAAAGAAAATGCAATATTTTTATAATACAGAAGTTATAATACAAAAGTTTTAGTCAATTTTGATCAAACTCTATTTGAAAAAATATAAATATAAATACAAAACGTCATCAAGTCGATTTACCTGTAGAATAATAACAATAACAATAAAGCATTTATTTGTACAGTGGAAGACTATTCTTGTGAGGTAGATCGACATGCAATAGATAAGAAGGAAACAGTAGGACGTTGCGTCGTCCTACGTGTGAACGCAACTGTGTCTAAACGCTTTGATTACGCGCTGCTTCGAAACACTGGGGTAATACGGCTCCGTTCCCCACCATTTGACTCTTTTCAAATCCTAAAAAAAACGCCCACGAATCGTGCGACGCACCGCCCCGTGGGTACACGCACGCTCACGCATCACATACGCGCACGCATCCTGCAATTTTAGCCCGTCCCCGATTTTACCGGGCCTATGATGGACCCGAACGTATTATCGACGCACCGAACCTGTCACACACTCACTACCTTTTCATTCCGTTTATTTAGAAAAAGACAATGATCATCTCAACCACTTACCAAAGATATTTTCCTACTAATTTATTTACTATATAATACACCATTACTGTTGACTTTATGTTTCAAGAAGCTATATTTTTTGTTTCATTTCGTATTATCGTATAAAAAGTAATTTGTAAGATTATTCTTATCTTTTTAGTAATAATTGTTAACAAATACGAAATAGAGAGTTTGCTAATTAGAATACGCATTATCAATTTCGTTCTACAAAAATGTATATATATATATGAAAGTAAAGAAATTTGCATTACACAATAGCCTGAAATAAAAATTATCTTTTTAACCTGTTACGTACTATATCAATAAAATTAAGAATATTTAGATCGATATTTATTAGTATTTTTAGAACCAAAAATTTATTTACCATTTATTAATTAAGTATTTCTCAATCAATTTCTTAAGACATAATAATAATAATCTTATCTCAAACAAATTTCGATAAATTTTTTATGATTTTTTATGAAATCGTGTAACAAGACCATTTAAAATTTTAATTAATGTCATCAGAGAGATACGTAGTAAAACAGCAGTAGATCGACTGATCTTAATAAATATACATACATATTAATCTTTCGAGTAAAATTAATTTAGCATATTCCTTGATGGCTATTTAAATAGCAAGACGTAATGGAAACGCTTGACATCTAAATTTCTAATTTAATAGGAAAGCTTATTGAAGAAACCCGACATTGTTCGCACATTCGTACGAGGTCGTCGGTTCAGAATAGGTTAAGGCTGGGTTAAACCTGCACGCGCGGCTCTCAGTGAGGCAGTCGTCGCGGTCGGCGGTGGTGCAATACCGCGCCGCGGTAGAAACCGCCTACCACTGCCTCCACGTGTATTCGCCGCATTTTTTTATAGCGATCACCGACCTCGTGCAACTCGCCGCGCAGTAAGGACGTTGAGTTACATCACGAGTCGCAGCTACATATCGCCTCTCCTAAGCGAATATATCGCGATTTTTCTTTCTTTTTATCACAAAGATATCCCTTCCCCCCACCTCAATCTCCTATCCTTTTTATCAATTTCGCAACACTTTCAGGATACGGAAAATGCGATTGATCACGAAAAATAACGCCACTAGCGCGACCGAAGTTCGCGGCCAAGGAGAAAACTATCGATTTCAGAGTCAGCAATTTCTCGCTCTTTCCTCCACTTTCTTAATAATCTTTTTCGAAAATTAAAAAAAAAATATTTAATTTTGTATTACATCTTAACACTGGCTGTCCATAAAAAAATCGATTAAAGATTCAAATTATCATTTCTTTTTTAAATTTTCACTGATTTACAATACAATTTTTTATATAATAAAATTCCAGTACGTATGTTAATTTAGCTAATTGAAAAGAATGTAAGGAAACTACGTTTAACTATCGTTTTCAATAGTCTTTAAATATCCACAGTATCAAAAGTCTCTATTGTAAATTTATTATTTCTCGTGGAATATATGACGCAGAAATGTCAAAATCTCTCACCTGTGAGGTTTTCGTTAAACCCTTCCACGGCCAAGAAATCCCACGTTCCAGCTCATCATCCTTTGGAGAACAACGAATAAACGAAATAACGCGAGAGATCAGAACAGAAACGAATTACGGATGTTCTCTTTAACGCATATCGCGTTTGTTTGTCACTTCTCACCAACTGAATGCCGACGAAAAACTCAAACTCGAAAACGAAACCAAAGGACCCTCAGGACACGGCCAATCGTACTGTGTAATGTTTACCGCCTGGCCATACCGAACAGCGACGGAAATCATCGATCATGACCGAAGTGCCGTGCTCGACCCTGCCCCTCCACTCTAGTTGCCCCCACTACTGCAACAACGGCGGCGACCTACAATTTAGGGCGAGTAAGTGCTTTTCGCAGCACGTGGAGGCAGTAGTCGTGGTTTCGGCCGACCCCGCGATACAAGCACGACAAAGACCGTCGACAGACGGAGACATAGATATCTTCAGTCTATAGAGACTGAGACGCGTATTCTACACACGCATATGTGACGCCACCATACGTTATGATAAGATTGATTAATCGCAGATTTGTTATCATCGCTAGAATAATCAAAATATGTATTCGGCTCGAGGTTTTTATTACTTACGTCAAATCTAAGTCGGTTCACTCGACTTTCGTGTTCGAAAATTATTTATATTGGGCATATAATGAATGCGCATATAGTATTATACAGATGAACAGTTATTTCTATTTAGCAAATTTTTGAGTAAAAACTGCAAAAATTAATAAATAAACGGTATTAAAATACAACATCGTTATATTTTCATTTTATTTAAAAAATAATAACTTTTGTAAACACATGTATGAAATACTAGTATATCATAAACATATAACCATAAACATTAAATTGAAAGAAACAAGATCTTTAATTCCCAATGTTTACATGCATGTATTTTGAAAAATACAAAAAGTAAAATATTTGTATAAAAGTAAAAGACAGTTATCAGGTATTCATATACACCTGTAAATGCAAAAACATTGGCACATCGAAAAGGAGTGTTCATTAATGACGAGGAAAAGGCAGTCTGCATGATATTTAACAGCCGGTACAGGAAGCTGCCGGAGGTTAAATCCGGTCGATGCAGATGTGTTGGTGAATTCGCGATCGGCGCGTGTAGTACTTTCTCTTTCTTTCTTTCAGTTTTCGTCGCTAGTTGACTGTACTCGCCTTATCTGTCATTATTGTTTCCTTCGTATGTATCGTTAGTTCTCTTTTTGTCACGATACACGAAAATTTTATCTCTTATTTTATCACAATAAAATTCGACAAACATTTTACCTAAGATACTTACAAATTTGTACATATTAAAATTTAACATAATTACTAAACAAACCTATGAAATTGAAGAAATTGGTTACGTTAGACGACAAATTAAAAAAAGGTTGAAGAATCTAATGAGTTCATTATAGGTATATATTAGCACGTAATTAATTATAAATGAGCGAATTTGTTGGATTTCGTGGTGATCATGCCTGGGACAAGTGCCGTGCGCTGTAACGATATTACTTTCGAACACAGGAGAGCAATGACCCACTGCGCGCGGTGCACGTGTGCCGTGTGGAAACCACGGCTGCTACCTCCGGACGGGGCATTGGACGCCGCGTGCGGTGGCAAGAACGACGGGGCTACACTGGTACTACTCGCTTTTTGTGTAGTAGTGCCCCTGAGAGACTGTGCTGGTGGTGTGTAGTGTGTAGACGATAGCAGTGACGGTAGCAACAACACCGTATCTAACGACATTAAAATTTCATCGAATGTTTTTGAATACTTTAATTTCCTTCTTCGTTATTTCTGTCAGTTCATAAATAACCTCAAAATGAAAATGAAGATCAAGGAAAACCTTTCTCAATTCTGTTTGAATCCAGTTTGGTTTCAAATATATCTAAGTAATTTTCCTGGTATAATTCAAAATAGAACATTATAAGTTTCGTATTATTCATTTTTTAATACTACTTAATATTTTTAAAATATTTTTGTATCTTACAATATTTTTAATATGTTTAATGTAATTTCATATTTTTTAAATATCTCGTTAAAATAATGTATAAAGTAAATAAATCGGGGTTTACAAGTACACGTGTATATGCTGATTGTTTTAGTACAATTCAAAGCAATGTACGTTTCTTAATATTCTTGATACTTTATACTATAAGTGTGTTATGTTGTTATATCGAAGATGATATAACGATTCTAGTACAATTTATTGATTTTTTAATATGTTTTTGCAACTTTGACATATTTTAATACCTTTTTTATATTTCTTTATATTGTAGTATTCATAATATTACAATATATAATATTTTTTCAATATTGTTAATATCTTATTCATTTTACATGTAATATTTAATGTTATTGAAATGACTTATGCATACATATATTGGATAAATTGGGACTTGTAAATTATATTAAATTTTATATCAATTTTTAGAAGTATTTGTAACTAGAACGTTACGATAGTGGTCCTTCATCGATACACATTCAGGTAATAAGCCAGATAATAAGTAGATAGGCTGACGTATATTTCTTCAAACCTGAATTTATCGCCACATTATTATGCTTTCAAAATTGAACATTAAAATAGAAATATACATAAAATAAATATACTCGGAAGTTCACTACATTAGATAAATAACTACATCAAGTTTTTATCACAACTTTTTTTAAATTAATTTTATTGCGTGCTTTGATCATTTTTATTGTAATATAAGGAGCACTTTCGAAACATGTTTCCGGGTTTGAATTACGTCAAACCACGTTCAATTATTTTACATACGTTCGGACTCGGAATCGTTATTGCGCATTCATATCTCTATTACAAAAAGAGATAACAATAGAATGCGAAGCACATATGTATTATATAATACATTAATTAACGATACTTTTAAAGCGTATTTGAAATATGTCAACACTTTGTAACACGTGAATGTAGTCAAAATTATCGTTTCAAATCTTAATTGTCATTTGTAACTTCATTATATTTTGAACAATAATTTACTAATCGACGGTAATTTAATGATAACAATCTAGCGATCAATGTGTAATTAAATTATAATTTGTAAATTATAGGCTTCTCCTTTACAATTTTGCAATTTTGCCAAAAATAATTGATAAATTATAAAATTTTTTTATCGCCAAACTTACTGTCATAGAAGAAAATAGATTAGAATTAGCAATTCGTAATTTGCGTCTTGTAAAATTTTGAATAAAGAATATTTTTTAATAAAAAGTTTGTAGGGTGGCAGAGCAATATTAGTCCAGTTATGCAACTCGAGTTAAATAATCTCAATTGAGAAAAATCACTAAATTGCATAATTACCAATTAGACATTATTATGAAACGTAAACCTGATAAACCTGATTGCATGGATCCTTTTACTGTTCTACTAGCTATAATAACTGATAATCTAGCTGATAATATTAGTAAATAGACAAGTTAGTAGTTACATATATATATATATATATATATATATATATATATTTATAACTCTGCAATTTACGTCATGTAGTATAATCAAATTATCAGTAATTTGAAAAATTTAATTGAAAATCTAACTTCTTTTACATTGTTGATTTATTGTTGTTATAAAAAAAATTTATTGGTACTGATAACTAGTAACTTGCGATTTTGTAAAATTTCAATAATAATGCCAGAAATCCCTAATATGGAACTATTCAAGATTTATTCTACCTAAAGTGATTGATAAAACATAAAATTTATTTAGAATAAATTATTTATTTAATCTCTTTTATCGCCATATCTATTAATGCCGCAGAGGAGAATTAATTAAAATTGGTAGTTTATAACTTGTGACTAGAAAAGTTAAGAAACATGTATTTTTATTTCTCTTCGTTCTTTAATAAAAAGTTTTTTTGGTAAAAAAAAGAAAAAAAAATAAACAATTATTTTCACGATATGTACAACAATAACATATCGAAGAGCATAAGGTGCCATTAGTGCAATGTACGATCCTGTGGAGGCACGTGGGTCAACACGACTTACGTGGCTTAAACACACGCAGTGTCGGGGTCGCGGCGAGATCGACAAGGATTCCAGTTCCGAGACGTCGCGTCGAAGGTATAAGAGGTCGGGCGATGGTTGGTGGGGCTATGGACCAAATAGAAATCTCGTGGGTAGGGAGGGAAGAGTAGTGGGGTTACGGTCGAGGTAGCAATCAACTCTAGAGCGATGTCGTACCTTGACCAATCTTAACGCGACTTGTTTTAAGCTATGCCAGCGGCGACCTTAGAAATGACTCGCAATCGTGCTGAAACCAAAATGGCAAAGGGAAGAGAAAACATAACCTGGTTCATTTGTTTTTTTATTGACCACCGCGTCCTCTCGGTCTTTCACCGTCCTGTAGATTGAAAAGTTGAGACGAAAGTTGACATATCGATCCATTGTATACAGACAAGATCGATAAAACATCTTAATTGTAGATAATAAGTCGTATATTTTGGGTTTTACAATTGGGTACAATTTTAAAATTTATCGCACTCCTAATTAATCTGTAGTACAATTAATCTGTACAGTGCAATACTATACCTTTTATTTCGGATTAGATACCTATATATTTTTGTCATTATTTGGAATATTTCAAGTTTAAGTTTAGTATTCATTCTTAACCATCAAGTAGCATAAAAATTTGAAACTCAGTAAAAATTGACTTATGTCTTTCCCTGTGTAATCTTAAATCAAATTGCGGATGTTTATGTAATTTTATATTTTTGTAAACATAGTTAAAAATATGAAATCTACATAGAGATTCTTTTACCTGTTAAATACTATACTAATGAGCGAGTACTATACTTTGAATATTTCATATATTTTTGCATATTTAAATACTTACCAACAACGAATTACAATATACTTAACATCTAGATTAGAATTATATTTTACAAGAGATTTTGGTAAAGAATTTCATTAATTTTACGAAAATCTAATCTGTGCCGATACTTTTGTCGAATACTGTATATTTATATACTTATGGAAATAAAGTAAAGCTTTAAAAAATATACCAACTGTGTTTATTGACCAATGCTTAATTTTAATTGATACGATAACTCGAAATAAGTGACACAAAATTATATATTCTAATCGTATATTCTAAATCAATGTTATCTTATTCTTATATTTACTTTGTATCAGTATAGCGATGGAGCTTAATTTCGAAAACAATCGTAAAAGAAGTTAGACATTTCTTTTTGATCATTGTATTTAAATCAACCGATTAGAATAACCGGTTTGGTATTTTTCGTATTTCTTATTTCGAAATATTCTTACGAATATGGTTATATTTCGAATAAATATATATTAACAGTTGATATTTAAATAAAAATTCAAATATTTGTTATCAAAATTGCGCGATAATTTACAAACTAACGATATTAGTAAATTGATAAATTGGGAATTTTAGATTGTGGACTTCCTTTCACACAAATTTGTAAAATTTACTTATAAAATTTCACATGTTTGATTGTCAAACCTAGTTTGTTTTATTTGTTTATTATTTTTTATTGTGTTATCCAAAAGAATTGTGTAAGCAATTTTTGATATCGTCATAGATGATTAGTGTCACTCCTCTAAACTTAGAATTTTTTTCGCGCACTAGTTTCGCGCAACAGTTATTATTATTATTAGACTGAAAGTGTTTATACATTTATAGAAAATTTAAATATACAAAAATATAAAGAATGAACATAATATTCAAAAATGTAAGCATATCCAAAATACAGTATTAGTTATAATATTTAAAGAGTAAAACTCTAAGTTCTTTACTTGCATTTGTAAAAACATGAATATGCATAGCCATTCGTAGTCTATTTATTTATAAATAAGTGTTACGAAAAAGAAATTTGCCGATCTTTATAACTATTGATTCGTCAAAATAAGAATACATATCGACTATAAGATCTGTTTTATTTTATTACACAATCTAAAATTTTTTATGAAAATTAATCTATGGTTGATTAATTAATTTATATAATTCTATATGCTTGATAATTCAGGAAATTTAATTAATATGACGTTATTTTATGATGTACTTATAGTCAACATATAAGGTATAGGGGAAAGAAGGAACAAGAGATCAAAGGAGGTCAAATCAGCAAGGACATGTTAAGTAGAAAGTGGAAAGTATTTCTAAAGTCAATGACTCCTCACCACGTGCAACAATGTATGCCACAAACTGCACTACGCACTATATTACATTTCAAGGTCGTATGGATACCAACATGACATTTTCTAGCTTTCTCTTCCGTATTCATCTCTTTCTCATATTACATAATCTAAAAGTTACGTGCTATATCCAGGTGAAAATAGCACGATACTATACATTTTTTCTTTGCTTAATACGCGATTAATAAAATATAATCGATAAAAAAAGTTATTTTTCATTCTATTCTATTGAACATATCGAATTATACTATTTGTATCGGTTATATTGTCATTTATTCAAGAATTGAGATATCTTTGCTCGATTTTACGAATGTACCTATCAATTTAACTTGTATCTTACTTAACCATTAACATCATATGTTAGATGTTTTTTGAAAAAAATGAAGAGATACGATTTGTTATACAAATAATTGATTATTAATTAATTAGAAAATGTGTTTTGTAAGAAATGTCATTTTTTATAACATATAAGTAATTATAATTGATTAGTGAGTTATTCTCTTTTACAATCAAAATGTTTCTTTCTTCCTTTTTTTTTTCTTTTTTTTTCATAAAAAAATGGGTTCTGTTAAGAAAGAACCTACCAGCATACAGATCAAAGCAACAAAACAATGGTTAATATAGCGATTTTTTACTATGTATTTCGAAAAAGGATTGTTTTAATAATATTTCTATCACTTTGATTAATGTATAATTAATTTTAGAAAGTAATTTCAATTTATAATGTGATTCTCTATTCTGTATTTACAATGTATTCTGTATTACTGCAAAATTATATACAATATTTTTTATTGTTTATTAAAATTATAAAAATTATTTACTCGTATTGCAATTTTCCCTATAAGATTCAATCTATAGATATTCATTTTCCGTTTTATAAATAGTAACCGATATTGAAAAGTCTATTACTAATTCCAATTAATTAAATTTATCTTGTCAGTATAAATTAAATTATGAAATTATTGATAACTATGTACATGTATATATGTCATATACGTAACACAGGCCTGAACACTCCTATACTAAAACATAGAGGCGAGTGTCCACCGAGCGATGACGAAAAGATTAATATGGTGACAACATCGGACATCGTTCTGCGCAAACGCGAGAGGTTTCGGTTTCTTTGAAATATAATTAACATTCTTTAGCTAGTTATTTTTCTATTACTAAAACAATTATGATAAATCCAGACAAAGCTATAAAACGAAATGTTATATATTTTTTAAATTATGAAAGATAAAATATTATAAATTTGATAATGGACTTGAATGGAATAGAAATAAGAAAATATAACTAAAAAACTCAATGTTGCAAGAGATTATTACCATACGCATAACAAAAATATTCTCTTAATAGCAGATATTTAGTGACATTTTTATATTACACTTGATTTAAGTGTTTCTCCCGTAAGGGATATGTAGACTTTTATTCGCGAAAATGAAGAATAAAAACAAATTTGTAATAATGGAATAAAAATATGTTTATATAAAAACTAAAAATTTATGAATAAATAAGTATATAAATAGATATATACATATATAAATATAAAAATATATAAATACATGAACAGATAAATAAATATTTATCGGCGATTTACCTACTGATTTGACCTGAGCACAGACGAAGTACAGAATAAACGTGACATATAGTGCTTTTTCGTGCCTCATGTTTTGAGGCTCATCTGATCCTTTTACCATTTTCATGCCACATGCAACGTTATCGATTCAGTACATAATGCTCATAGTTGAATTAAAAGTAAATAAAGTTTATATATACGAAATTATAAATAAAATATAGAATAAGATATCCCATAATCGCAATGAAGTATAGGATCCTATACCTCTATAACACTTTAGAAAGTATCGCACACTGTTAAAATAATGAGTTACTTAAATGATTCGTTTAATTAGTTTCAAATAAAGTTGTAATTTCATGTATTTAACACATAAAAATGTGAATTTTTTAATCTTTTCTATTTTCATCTTTCTATTCTCAAATCAATTATTAATTATATATTACCAAACATAGGTAGTCTGACTCACAAACTTACAAAAAACCAATGAAAAAAGCAAAAAGGTCGCCAAAATCTTGCTTCTGTAGAAAAATAGCAATCAAATACATCAATCTTCACAAATATGTTAAAACTAAACAAACGATGTGATTTCAAATTAAAACTTGACAATAACGCTTAAAACTAACGACGAAACTTAAAGCTAAGACTTAGAGGTAGAGCTTAAGACTAAGGCTTAAAACTAAGACTTAAAACCACTTGTTCCAAGTTAGACGATGCATCTATGTATAAAAAGTACACACCATGGACTAAGCCTAGATATATTTATCTTAAAATTAATTAAAACCAGAACACACACATCCCATGGCGAATGCTACCAATTTACTAAGGTATTTAAGGTAGCTAATCATACAAAGGATTCATAGATTTACCGACGTAATACAATAGCATTGTTGATTACAGAAACAAGATCGCACTGCACAACGTCCGTTTGACAATTTTCTGACTTTTCTTTTTAGTATTCTTTGGTTTATACCTAAGATTTCAGGGTGGCAATCTTGTTGGCGAATAGTGCAGTCGGTGACCACGAGAGTATCTTATCTTTACGATACTGTACATGGATTTACAATAATACGTAAAAATGTAATAAGTTTAAAAATGGTTGATAATAACTCACCTCCAACCAATCTTTGGGATACACTATTCAGCGCAACTACATTTGACAGAGGTAAATAATATAACCCTAAACTCCCGCGCGTTTTTAAAATGTATTCGTAGTAATAGTTCTAATAACTATAATTTTAGTCTTTTTATATTGTCATCTGCATTTATTTAATCGATAATTTACTAATTTTTGTAAAAAATGTATTGTTTCAATTAAAAACAATAATAGTGCAAAAATTAATTTTTAGCTAGTAAATCGGTCATTATCTGGAATAATAATTACAAAATTTCAATTACTTTAAATAGTCTCCGACTAATATTTTGTTATATCGTTTTTACTTTTTAGGTAACAATGCAAATCCAACACTATGTTTGGACAATGAAAGTAATCTGAACAATAGGCAAATTGTGAGCATAGTTAGAACTTCTACTAGTCTTTTAATTGAATCGCTTATACAGCAATTGTGTATACTATTTGAAGATGATTCAGTACGCAGAAATAAATTGTATTTTGGTAATATATTTATATTCTTTATAACAGCTAATTTTTATATCTTTTTGTTAGTATGAAAAATTCTTGTACTTGTACAATTTAAAAATTAAATATAACAATTTTACGATAAGCAAGAGCTTCTTGTCAATAATTCAGTTACTTAACGATGCAGTATATTAAAAATTTTATTTTTTATCAAAGGTAATTATCAAATAGTATTTAAAAGAAGTAATTTCCGTCATTTAAAACATTTTAATTAAGGAATTATGTTCCATATCGCATTTCTATTTCAAATTTCACCAATTTTTAAATTCTTTAGTGTCTTAATAAATTTTTAGATAGATTGTGAAATAATTTCTATGGTTGTTTTTAGCTATTTGTGAACAACTTCACAAATTGAAACTAATTGATGATTCCTACAATATGATGGAATTCGAACCATTAAGAAATCAATATCAACAAGCACTATATCACTTGTTTACAGTTACACGTGCAGCAGTCGGTTGTGAAAGTTCACTTCAGATTTCAAGGTAAAACTTAATATTGTGTTTTCCAACATACAATTACAAGGAAGCTATATTATGTTTAATTCATACAGATTCAGTTTATGTAGACCATCGATGACAGAATGGTCCCGGTATCATAGAGAGTTCCAAGAAATAAGTTTTATTGCTGCTGGAGGATTTGGTTATGTTTTTAAAGCTTTACATCGTCTTGATGGTATTGAATATGCCATTAAGAAGATAACAGTTCGTTCTGATCGAGTTAAAAATATAATGCAGCATCTTGAAGAAGTGAAAACTCTTGCCAAATTAAATCATACCAATATAGTTTCATATAAAGGTGCATGGATTGAACCAATGTTGCCTTCAAGACAACATTTAGTATCCCTAAGTCATTTGCAAAGCAAATTAGGTTCTATTGAACATAACAAAACAAATGAATATAGATCATGGATAAATCAGACTTCCAGTTCACAAAGTCAACAAAGTTTGGATACTGGGAGTAGTGAAAGTCCAAAAGAAAATGACAAACAGGACATGTTGTCGCAACATAGTAAATGGACAAATTATAAGTCTGGTACATATAATTATATCAAATAATTTGTGATTAACCATGATATTATTAAGATCCTATAAATTGAATCCATCTCTTGTTATAGAAGAAAATGTTAAGAAGGATGAGGAGAGAACTAATTCAAACAGTATATCTTTTAGAAACGATAGCGAACATCAAAATAATAAAACAGAAAATAATACAAATTATACTGATGGCAGTAATTCATATGAAGAATCCAGTAAAAATATGATGCTTTTACCATATATACCTCAAACGGTATGTATATATGTATTACCATATCTATATATATATATATATATACATATATATATATCTAATTTATATATGATGTTAAAGAATAAATATACAACATTGTATATTCAAATGGCTCTTTGTGAAAAAACACTTCAACAGTGGCTTGACGAAAGGATAGAGGTAACGCCACAAGCAATGCTTGTTGCAATATTAACACAAACTCTTCATGGTTTAGACTACATACATTCTCGTGGAATTGTGCATCATGACATAAAGGTAAAGCAAGAAAATGAAAAGATTCTGATTCGAATAAAACACCTAAAGAGCTTTTACTTTATTGCTTAAAAATATATGTAATTTTTTACACAACTTCAGCCAAGCAATATATTTATTTCAACGTCAGGACAGCTACAAATACAGTTAGGAGATTTTGGATTGGCTTGTCCGTTACGAAGTGAAAATCACCATTCCATAATAGGAACACAAATGTATGCAGCGCCAGAGCAACTACAAGGAAAATGTGATCCTAAAGTATTGTTTTTTTTCTTTTAATAAATAATAATTTTTTTAAATATTATAAAGCAACATTTATTCTTCCAGAGTGACATATATAGTTTAGGAATAGTACTTCTAGAGCTGATAGTGCATACAAGAACTCAGATGGAAAGAATTGAAATAATTAATAGTTTGAAAATGGGACATATACCAACAACATTAGCTGCTACTCATCTTAAGTGGGTATGTGTATTTAAAACAATATGATATTTTAATAAAATACTACTTGAAGGTAAAGGTAATCAATGTTTGTTAGGCGCATATAGTAAGTCAATTAATTCAAGAAGAGCCCGAGAATCGGCCATCAACGAATCAATTGTTACAAGACTTAAACGAAGATAAAGATATGATGATAGAGCGTTTAAAGGTTGACATCGCTAAAAAAGACGATGTAATACAAAAATTACAGGAAAGGATATTAATATTAGAAGAACAAATGGTTAAACATAATATATCGTTACAAGATATATAAACCTTTGTATTATTAGACTGAAAGATAGCGAGTTATTTTTTAGAAAAGAAGCATATAGCATTATATACTTTTTAAAACTTCATGATAAAATAATAAATAGAGTACTCTTGTACGAATATAATAAAAGGTAAGAATATTCATAGTTGAACTAAACTGCTGTGCATTTTTTAGATATGTAGCACATAAAAATATCGTTTGATAAGAAAATTACAAATGCGTTTATTCATGTTTCATTTTATACACATCGAAATAAAATATTTATAAATATTTTGAATATTATCATAATCTGATTTTTATAAAAAGAGCATAAAAATGTAAATCATATTAAAGCTTATTTATTGTATTTCGTGTACTACTGTTTTATTTATTAAAATAAAGATATTTTTGCAAATGATAACATGTTCTGAAAATCGATAGGATGACACTGATTTATGTCAGTTCATTGTGATATTAGTTGCTACATAATAATTTATTTTAACAATTGATTACAATTAATCGCATAATTTTATTTAATTCTTATATTTGGTTTTGTATTATAAAATCTAACAGTTTTTTAAGTTGCATTCCAGCATCTATTCTACTGAGTAGTGTTTTTTGGGGATGTACACATTGTTGTATTAAGTGTTGTACATCTGGATAATTTTTTAATATATCTGCAGGTATATCATGTAGTAGACCACCAGGTAGTATACTGTTATTTATATTTATTGCTAATAATATCTATAAATGTAAAATATTTTATGTAAGTAATCTTTCTATCGAAAATGATGTTGAGTTAAATTTAAATGAATTTACTTAGTTCATTTTCATTTTATCATAATATATTTATACAAATAATAAGTTAGTATACATATTATGTTCTCAAATAATAAGAACCAACCTTGCATATTGCATAGTAATTGTGATCACTAACTTTATGACTACATATATCAATACCAGAAAATGCCAGACATTCTGAGCAGCTAAAATTCTCAGTATTTACTTGTAATTGACTCCATGTAGTTGATCTCTCTAAGAATTATATAAAATTCTTAAATAATTAACTGAGATATGAGTGTTACTCTGTGCTTTATTCTTTTCCTAGCAAATGCTAAGATTTTTTCAATTATTTTTAGATTACCTGTAGGAGCAATGTTTCTGTCAACAATAATGACATTTTCTAGATCTACAAATTTTACGTTATCAATTGAATCAACTGCTATATTATCAGCAGATATATCAGTTAAATAGAAGCCAAAATTATCATCTTTATAAGTAAATTTATAAGCAGCATCTAGAAGACTCGAAGCTAATTTAGCCCTACGTAACCATGGTTCATTATAATAAGCAGTTAACGGCATCCCAACATATTCCTCAATTAAAATGCGACCACAGGTACCAAAATATCTTGGTACTGGCCAATCCTTATTTGTAGATAATATCTATAAACAAAGATATTTTAGTTCATATCAAAGCATTTTATAAGCATATAAAACTGTATGTTTCAATTGTATTTGCTGATAAAAACTTATGTAGAAATCCCTATATATGAAAAATAATATAATATAAAAGTAATGCACTTTTAAGTTAGTTTAGTTGATGTAAGTAAATTTTGTGAATTTATATTTAAATAACTTGACATAAACAAGTATATATGTACCTGAAGAAGGAGAGGCTCAGGATTAAGAACTGTTAATACCCAAATATTAATATGAAGTATTTTTCTATCGACATTTTTCTCATTACGATATACATTACTTAAGAGATCATTTAAATGTTGAACAGTAGGACAAAGTTTTAAATGATTGAAGTTATTTTTCGTGGAATTCACATGAACTTCTTTTTTGATAAGTTCATGGAAATTGATTTCAACTTTATTATCTATTTCTTTTGCATCTTTTATACAAATATGAGAAATTCTTTTGTTTTTGCAAAGCATTCGATCAAATTCATCTAATTCCGAATTTTGTGCTAACTTCTTCAGAACAACTCTGCTATTATTAAAGGATCCAAAAAATACATTTTTTACTCCAAAAAAATATGCAAACACGGAATAAAAATCATGAAATGCAATATCTATTTCATGAATGTACTTGCATGCAGAAATACCAAAACATGCTGGACATTTATGTAATTCTGTTAAACGATTTATGTCCGGTCGAAATGTAATAATTGTGGACCACTTTAATGCTATTAAAATTGTTAGAAGAGATAATAGCTCCCACTTTTTAAATTTTAATATACTATATATATATGATAAAATCATGTTACGCTGTCATCAGAACTTGTTTTTAGTATGATTGTGTGAAGTTGGCTTCAATTATTATATTTAGAAACCAGAGAGGCTATAGGAACCTATACCTATACCTATGTTCAAGATAGCAAAATCCTTTTTCTTGTAAGATAGATAAAGATGAATAGAATGCCTCTATCTCTGTCCGAGACATTGTCACATATGCGCAGAACGAGAACCTTCTTGTCTTCCATGTTGATTTTTTGCAATTCAATTTTCGAACAGTTTCTTCTATACTTTCGGTATATGTGTGTCGAGATCAGTCCATCTGACCGTGATCGCAATTCCTACTCTTTGATATGTACCTATTATATTTATATTTTGAGGTAATAGTTTAATTTTTTGGTTAAATAAACAAAAACATGGATTATCATGAAATACTGCTTCATTTAACAAAATTTAATAAAACTGATTATGGTATGATAACATTTTTTATATATTAAAATGAGTAAATTTTATAATCATTAAAAATTGTTAATGGGAGTTTTATAATTTTATAAGTTGTAGGAAAGGCTGACTTTGATGAAAATTTGCAGAAGATTTTACAAAAAGTGCAACTAATTTTAGTGAAAAATGATGAAAACCTTGTAATTAACAGCATTGAAGATGAAAATGAACCTGTTGATATTAGGTAATATCAGCATTTTTTATAACTCTTAAATTTAATATGTTGGCATCTGAATTTCAATTTTTTAATTGCACGTGCCATGATATAAATTGACAGTATAAAAGACAATTTTGTTATTCTTTTCTTTAATCAAATAAAAAAAAAAAAAAAAAAAAAAAAAAAAAAAAATGCTCAAAATCATTTTACATTAATGATAAACAAGTATCTCTGGCATCTCAAACATTTAAAAATATTTTGTTGATGAATAAAGTGCAATGCATTATAAAATGGCATGTGACATGTGATGGCTAACACGTTAAAAATATAAAAGTTATATAAAATTATTTAAAATTAAATGCAAAGATGTCTAATTTCTAATGTATTTTTAGATATCGGTACATATATATCATCATATATGTTTTACAAAATATAAAGAGGAATAATTCCACAAACGATAAATCTTTACTTAGTGTTAAGCAATTTCGTACTGTAAAAATTTGTATAGAATTGGTAATTGCCATAGGAATTATATCTTGTCTTTTGCCTGGTGTCGGAGTTGACATGGCTAAATTATGTCCCAGAGTTATGGTGATCTGGAAGGAAGATATATCAGATTTCCAAGTATGAATTATAGTTATTGCATTAAAAAACACTAATTGGGAAAATTAAAAATATTTCCTTTATTTCAGAAATATAAGAGATTAAAATTTACAGTTAATTCTATTGTAGAATTATACGATGATATTATGTTTCGTCCTGCAATACTTGTTCAAATAGGATCCATATTTGCTGCACTTTTACAATTATCCTATGCCCCATTGATAAAACCACTTGAAAACACTATACCAATTCAAGATGGAAATGAAAGCAAGGTTAAATTTATAATGACTAAAGATATATATGATAAATTAAAAAAAGATCAAGAACACTTTATATGTTTGTTTCATAAGTTATTAAATAACTGTCCCTCATCTATATGCATGAAAGAATTGATGGTAATTCTTGGCATTAAAGGAGTACCAAGATGGCTCCAACGTGAAACCCGCAAATATTTAGTACAACAGCTAATGCAACCTAATGGAATTATTTCAATCGTAACTATTGTTTGTGAAAACCCATTGGATTATGGACAACATTGGAATAAATTGGATACTATTTCCCGATTAATAGCTACATCACATGGAAATAATTTTGTAGAATATTATAAATCCATATGCTCACAAGTACATTTTACAAATTATTTTTGTATTAACGATTCATATTTATTTCCTTGAATACTTGATAATTTTAGGATAAACTATATTTGTTTCAGTTACTGAATCTTTTAAGTTCAACCCGGATTATGCATTCGGCAACAATAGCAAGCTACTGCATTACTATATTTTATGAATACAATCCGATTGTTTGCTATGAAAATATTGTAAAAGTAATATGTAATCCATTACTAGTAAATTTAGAAAATGAACAGAAGGTGAAAAGCGAGGAAGAAGTGGAAAAATGTATTGAAAATTTAACAAGATGCTTTGTCACCACGGAAAGTAAATTTAAAAAATTGCCTTCTGAACTTTTAATGAAAGTAGCTATTCCTTTATTTTCATTATATAACACTGTTAGACAAAGTGCTTATGTACTAAAAGCTAAACTGAAACAACTTGTACTACTGCTTTTATATGAACAACCATTAAAAACTGATCTTTTTGCTGCATTTCTTGGACACAATGTAAATAGTAATTTTGGGAATTATTTGAAATCAAAGTTTGGACCAACAGGTGGAATTGAAATTCTTGGATTAGATAGGACTTGCAAATATGACGAATTTGCGGACACTTTATTTGATTTGACGTTTACTACAAAAGCTCTATCAACTAAACTGTTTACCTATTTATTAAAATTTCTATCAAATTCCATAAAAGTAGATCAAATGGAAGCTCAAAATATGTTAGAAACTGAGGAAGATACAATGGAAAAGATGGAAGAAAAATTAGCAGCTGTGAAACTTCTATCAAGTTTAGCTAATATATCTGTTGTGCAAGAATCACAAGTTGAAGATCCAAAACTAATGTTCTATTTTATAAAATTATTACTTAATCAGCATATAAAAAAAACACATGATTTGACAGCAGATGAAGACTGTGAAATCTTATATGTAGGCTTAATGTTAGTGAAAATGATTTTAAACGAAAAAAAGAAATCTTTAGATTGGACAGTATTCAATGATTTTGTAAAATTCCTGAAAGAATGTTGTGCTTTTTCAAATATTCCATCACAATTGTTAATGTTAATGCGAGAATTGATAGAAGTAGTTGAAACTAAAGGTAGACCAGAAAAAAGACATTATCAGGACGTATCAGCCAGTTGTAAAGTATCAAACAAATTCGAAAACGTAATTCGAGATCTTGCGGATCCGTTACTACCTGTACGTGCTCATGCACTTGTAGTTCTTACTAAACTAATTGAAAATATGGATCCATGTACTATTTCTAAAAAAACAGTTCTTCTACAATTATTTATGGTTGGTAAAAAGAATCTTTTTCTGATTTCGCTCTCTTCTAATATATTTTGTGTATCGTATATCTTTTTTTATAGGAAAATGTGAAACATGAAGATTCGTTTATATATTTGGCAGCAATTAACGGATTATGTGCTTTAGCCACTTCATATCCAGAAGTAATTGTTAAAATATTAGTACAGGAATATATTGATATACCACAGCGTATTTCTGGTGGAGACATAAATGTAGAAACTAGAGTTAAGTTAGGAGAAATACTTGTAAAAATGACCAGAAATTTAGGTATGTCTTGTACAGATTCCTTTCCCCTTGTATATAAAATTTTTCAGAATTATATATTTTTATAGGTGAAATGGTATCGTCTTATAAGAGTATTTTAATAAATGGATTCTTATGTGCTATACGAGATGCAGATTCTTTAATGCGAGCATCTAGTCTTTCTTGCTTGGCTGAACTCTGTAAAGTACTAGGTTTTCGTTTGGGAGATGACGTTATTGAGGTATGTTCAATTAATTTACATAAATATGAATATTATATAAAGCCATAAAACGTAGTTCTAGCAAGTGGAGAACGATTTTTCATGAAATTGACAATTATGTATTTATATAAGATTCCGTTTTTTCGTTTTAAAAACTTACTGTACATATACTCTTGACTTGTAGATATTGACTTCATGGAACTTGGTATATTCTTGTCTATCTGTCATATTTGCTATTTTATTAATGTAACTCAGGAAGGGTAGTCAAATGTTGACTTTCTAAAACAACTTTTATCTTATAAATTACTAGAAACATTTTCTTTAAACGAAAATTTTATTAAAAAATTTTTAGTTTTTATTTCAGATTTATTTTTTCACAAAAAATTACCATTTGATATTAATATATTTCATATCATATTTATATTTTATATCATAATGAATTTTTACTAAAAACATATGTAATTATATACAATTGAATTTAATATATATTTAAGTACATTATGCTTCGAATATATATATAAATGAGTTTTAATATAAATCTTTAGGTGATCTATTGCATTACCAGTATCGTAAAAACAGACAAAGTCCCTGAATGTCGACGAGCTGCAGTTATGGTTAGCACTTTATTACTCCGTGGTCTTGGAAAGGATACATTAACAAGCCTGGGTAAAGATTTGATTGACTTATATCGTGGCCTTAAACACTTACGAGACAACGATGAGGATCTAATACTGCGTTTACATGCTCAACAAGCGCTGGAAGAATTAGATCTAATAGTGCAAGACTTCATCCTTGCTACTCCAAAACTTGAAAAAAAAATTATTCTCTAGGTTTGTAATAATGAGTACCGTTATGAAAAAATATAGTTTAAGAATATTTACTATTTGGTTCCTACAAAGAATATTTATATTCATTATTTCTTTTTTAATGTATAAGTTTGAGTTATTTGTTATAATTCTAAATAAAAGCAAATATAATTGATTTTGTTTACCATAAGTCTCTGACCAAAGTATTCAAATTTTACATATTTTTATACACGTCTGGAAAATTTGTCAACGTTATTAATTTATTCATTGATTATTGTCCCCATTTTTTTCTCTACAGAAACAAACATGTTTAAGGCTGTTGCTTTGAACACAACATTCAGTTCTCTTCGCATTGATACATTTTGTCAATACCTAATGTACTGATAACAAATATTATTATTAATACAATTATAGTATTACATATTATATATATAGTATATATATAATATATAATACTATAATATATAATACTATTAATACAATACCATTACTATATCAACAACATATCAGTACATATATTCGGTAAAAAGGAGTATATTGGAATTTAGTATCGAAGAAATAGTTTTGTGAAAAAAAGAGTTTATAAAGACTTCACTTGATGAGCATAAGAATAATAGAAGAAGGAGAAATTAGATACATGAATGAACGATTACGGAATATACAATTAAGAAAAAGTACGAGTGAATTTCACTTATATAGATAATTATTTTAAGCTGGCTAAAAATGAGTGAAAACAGTACAATCTGTTACCAATGAGTATTTTGTATGAACAATAAACAATAGATCTAATTATCACTTGATATAACTAGACTGCGAATGTTTATGGAAATTCATATTTCTGTAAATATAATTAAAGAAATAGAACCTAAACAGAAATTTGTTTCATCTACTAAATGTCATGATAAGTACTATATATTCTTAGTATATTTTGTATATTTTTGTATATTATATGTATTTTGTGCATTTTTGAAGTTTTAAATTCCTAAATAATAAATGCTCAAACATCCACAGTCTAGATGTGACAAAATATTCGTGTTAAAAATCTCAGTTGTTAATGTAATATGAGGAAATGTTAATGATGCCTTGTTATATATGTATATGTCTGAGTCTGATAAAAATATGCTTCATTGGAAAATAAGGGTATATGCAAATACATACTTTTTGTAATCATTATACATGTAAAGTGAATACATTGATGTTGGTTCGATGCTGTTGCACATGTACTACACTATTAAGAGAATACACTACCCTATACTTATAAAATATATACTTTTATCATCCTTAAAGTTTTAAGCGAATAGAACGTTGTATCGAAGGAATTTATCAGAATTCAAATTTCTGATAAAATTAGGAATGTGAAGAAATATTTTGCATAATTTATTTATTTTACAATGTAGTATTTTTATGATACTTCAATTACCAACCTTTTAAATGTTTACTATAATGAATAATTTTGCCATTTTGTAATATTTTTTTCTTTAAAAAAAATAGTGAAATAAAGTTAAAGTCGCATTAATATCATTTGAAAAAGATCTAAATTTTTCACCTTGTAATAACTTATCAAAAAAAAATTCTTCAATTCTTCTTTATGGCAGCTTTATATATACAAATTTGTCGACAAAGAAATCGGAATAGTAGTGAACTAATGCATAGAAAATTTATTTTAACAACTTATTTAACACAATCGGAAAAAATGGAAAAACAGAAACGACTGAATTTCTAAAGTATTCATTAATCAATACATACTTAATTAGACAAGTCTTAGAATGTGGACTATAAAAATATCGTATCTTTCGAAAAGAATCCAGCTAAACGAATATCATCTCGTTTAAGACATACATACAGCCTTTGTGGTTGGGGAGTTGAGGTTGGCGAGGGCCTTGGTGTTACAATTCGTAAAATAAACTCTTTACAGCAAGGTTCTGGGAATGTTTTAAACTTATCTCCAGCAACATCTACGTCTGGATTACTATTGAGGGAGGTCATTATAAGAGCAGCCTAGAACATACAAAGTTATCAATAGCATATTACTTTTGTTAAATAAATATTTGTATTAAAGAGTATTACAATCTAGATGATTAAAAAATTCGGCTCTTAGATATTTTCATTCTCTTTGTACTTAGCTTTTGTATCAGTAAAAGTGACTAAAGTATTAAGAAATTCAATGTAAACAAAACATCTTGTATAGTTAAAGCGTGAAAAATAAAAATTAAGTTCTTTATTTATTTAGTAATATCTTCACATGTTAGAAGGTGTTGATTCAAAAAGTGTCGTCTAGATTAGAATACCCTTTGAAATCAAGTATTAATTAGTACTTTTTGAGCATCTCTAAACATTGTTGTTATTCGAGAACCGATATTTCCATTGGATCCACCTGGCACATCCACTTCCTTTCCTCGCATTAACTGGATGAGAAACGAAGTAAATTCTTTAGAATCATTGTTTCCACCTAGTTTATGTTGTAAAGAATTTACTTGTGCAACAAGAGCTTCCACACCTTCTACGTCCCGAATAATTTCCTGAAATGAATTTACTTAATTTCTGAGTTTCCTTTGTTTATTTATACAGATAGATTTGTCATTCTTTATTATAAAACCATATATTATATTAAAAAATATGTTTCTTTTATATGAAAAAATTATTAATTTGGGAGATATTTTAATTTCAATATTATATGTTAAATGGTAACTTTCAAAAGTTTTGTCGAGCGTCTCGGCTCATGATGATAAAAAAGTTAACACCATGATACCTCCTTTGAAACCATTGAACTTTGTTCTACAACATTTTTCATTGGAGATAATAATATAAGATGTATCATCCTGCATAACGTAAAATGTAAATTGATAACTATATAGCTTGAAGATACCTCATACACATGTAACTTTTGATGAATAGGTTTCGTAGCATATTGTAATTTATTAAGTATACTGATCGTAACATCAGGTAGATTTGGTAAAGCATCTTGCTTTTGTTCGCTCAAAGTGTAAAGCGCTGCATGAGTCAACGCGGGTAAGAGAAGTTGAGCAATTTGGCCTATGCGCTTTGTACTTAGGAAATGCAGAGCTTTTTCAGCTTCCCTTGTGTCATCAAATAGACGTTTTTGTCGATGCGCAGGTACAGGCAGGGCTGAACTCCAAGTCGTAGACCATGGATTATTGGGAATCAGCATTCTTGCTGATAAGTGACCTATATTAGATAATAGATTATATAATTATAGGTTTTTCTTTAAAGTTTCTTCATTTTATAATTTTAATTTAAAGAGTATAAGGAAATTGATAACAAACCTTTAGGTTGACCCCATTCGTCCGCTACATCCTCCTCGATCCAATCTCTCGGGGAATACCAACGAATGAAGTCTTCCAAAACTGCTCCAGGATTCGCTGCCTATGTTTAATAAGTTGTTTGATTAATATTTTATATAAGAAATTTTTTCCAAAAAAAATATTACCAACTTCGAAAGTCAAAGGTATGAAATAATTTCAATTTTATATTCATTTTTTTTTACACATGTATATATGCAACACAGATAAAATTACTCGTTTACTTGTTAAACAGCATATTAAATATTGTAACCTTTTTGAGACAGGTAATGACAGGTAGCGTGTCACATACCATATCGCAATGAAAGTAGACTTATGTCCGAAGACGAAACCGCGGAACAACGGTTTCCTGTGATTAAAATACGAGTTGCAACTTTTATCGAGAAATGTAACCGTCAGAACAAATTATCGAAGCAGCGCTCGCTGAGGCTGCTGCTTCGAATGCAGTAGACGTAGAAGGAATTAACAGTGAATGTTCAAAAGACTCAGTCATGATTATACGAAGACGCGTTGCCGCCCATCAAATATTCGGGAAAACTTTGCATTCCGTTTTCTCATTGCCCATTGAGAAAGGCATTGCTATGATGTATCAGCGAATGACAGGACAAAGACTCGAACAAAAGAGCCGAAAGTGGTGTCATGGTTGATCATTGATGAAATATCAGTGATCTTTTACGATAATTAGCGAACAATTCATTTAGGACTGCAACAATTCAAGACCAATAAAAGACTATTTGGTGGGATAAATGTATTTCTCTTTAATGACATCACGCAACTACCACCAGTGAAATGATATCGATGTTTTGTACAGCCATAGCGATGTGCCGTAGAGATTAATTTATGGCACCAATTTTCTTTCTTCAAATTCATCATTAATATGGGGCAAATGGATGATATAGAGTTTATCGATCTATTAAATAATTTACGGTTTGACGAAGAAATAACTTCAAGTCGATACAGGTCAAGTCAGCTTTGAGCGACAAGCTTATGTACAGAAACGATGTACGCTTCCAAAGGCAAATTTGTAAAGAAACTATTCAATTTCATCACGAAATTTGCGAAATGTACAAACGCAAAAGTGCACAGAATGCATGTAATATAAAAAATATATATAAAATACCCAAAGTAGAATATTTATTATATTTTTTAATAGATAAAACGAATTTCTGTTAGATCTCTATTTCTTTAATCGAATCGTCTAATTAAATATAACGATTTAATTAGATTATAGAAATATAAAATTACAGAAATATCTGCAGTTTAATTATTATAAATTAAACTTTTCAGATATCTTCACAGGTAAAAAGTGTTGATAGTGTTCGCGTGCGACAGCTATTTACGTAAATCTTCGAAGTAAATAAAATGTACCTATATATATGATCTTCTTTCGTTCTTAGGGTGAGTAAAATATGGTGCCAAAGTTTGGTCATCTATTTGTGAAACACCTTGCATAATTTATTTTTGTATTTTCACCTTGAAAGACTCCATGTCGGACAATAACGAGGCACTCATTAATCTGGCCCGCATTTCCGAAGCATGTTTGCTAGTTCCAAGCTGCATCATCACTTGGGCATCTTCCTCAAGTTGATCTTCTGTTTTCGGTACAGGATCCTGTGTTATCGGCAGATATAGAGGATCTCCAGTTTGGATTAATCTGAATAAAATGATTATTTGATCGAGTATTTTTATTTCTCAACCTCGTATCATTTGTGACTATAACAATTCAAAATGAAATGACATAGTTTTGAAATTTTTCATTTAATTAAATTTTACTATGAATTCGTATCACGAAGAATGTAAAACAGAAAATAAAAGTAAATATTCTAAAGTGCGGTCTAACATAATTTACTATAGTAAACTATAACGATACTATTCGAGAGTCGATTTACTATATCCATTATTATTTCAAATAATGGTATATCTATCGCGAAGAAGGCCACGTTTCACGAAACATAACGCGTGCGCGTAACACATAAATGAATTCGTTTGTTTAACGCGTAAATTACGAAAATTATTCCACGGAAAGTTATTATTACCGAGGCATTTCATCATAAGAAATGATTTTATTATAAACGATTTTTCAACGATGTCAGTCATATTGATTATATTTTGATTAAAATAGAATCATTATTATCCAGGAACATGTCATTACATAGGAAAGAAAAATAGGGTGTTGTAAGTAAGTTAGCAAACGTGCGTCGGCACAAAATAACTTTGAATGAATCGATCTTTTCTAGAATTTTTAATACTTCGAACAAGTGAAAATAAATCATTGACGCTATATCTTCCCTGACGATTATATACCAATTTTCTGAAAACGAATCGTTATTCGTAATTAAATACAAATATAATAAAGAAATTATGCGAGTAAATAAATTAAATAAAAATTTATAAACATGACATTAAATTTAATTTCTTTTCATTGTCTATGTTGAAATGAAAATAGGCATTTAATTTTGTTCACGCTCTAAGCATCAAAATTAATCGGTCGACGTACGTGCAATAGGTAATATTTCATAAAACGTGGCTTTGCTAGAAACGTGTTTAAAACAAAAAAACTGTTAAACGTGTAAAAATAAAAAAGCAACAACTAAGTTTTATACTTGAGCGAAGGATGTTTGGCTAATCGTCCTGCTGGTTTGTTCCACAGCAAATGTGTCGCTTTCTGCTGTGTTCTCGACGACGAATCGTCCTCGTTCGCTGGTTCCTCAGAGGTGCATTCGAAAAATTCCTCTTCTTCCGATTCTGCTACAATCGGAAGGAAAACATCGTTTAAATTATACGATCTTATTGTAAAATAGATTTAAAATCTTCGTTTCGTTTGAAAAATAAATAATTAATTTAATTGCTTAAATTTGTATCCCTCTTATTGTATCGTTCTTTCCTTTATTATCTAATTTGTTATTTTAATAATATTATTCTAACAATTTACGTCCAAAATACGGACTATCTTTTAATAGATAAGTTTATAATTGTATTATATTATAAATCTTCACAACTTGAAGAAGTATCTACACTACGTATACTACGTTCCTGTAAAATTTATTATACATGTATAGAAATTTTAATATAGTATAATTTTACGTAGATACTAAACTTCAAATTTAAAAATTTATAACATATACATATATATATATATAGCAGATCTTTGAAGAATTACCTGTTTCAAACTCGTCAGTATCTGCACTTTGAGATTTATGCGCCATTTCTTCCCTTGCTTTCTTTTTTTCGATACAACAATTCATCATCTAAAGGAATAATGTTTATCGGTAATTTGAATTTAATTTTATTTACTAAATTTAATACAAAATCCTTTTGTTACATATTTTTCTTAAATTAATATTATACTAAAAGAAATAATAAATTAATTTTAAACTATCAAGTTCAAGAAAAAAGAATTAACGAAGAATAATGCAAAAATATTACCTGAAGTTTTTGATGTAATATACATGTTCTTACGGAATCCGGGAATCCTGGGCTCACTCTGAAATAAAACAGGTTTATTTATCCACTTTTTATCATAATTTCGAGAACAATAGCAATGCACGTTTCGATACAACATATCAACAGTTTGTAATTACATTGATCGCGAAAAACTTTTTGTTTTATACTAATTGCAAATCATTTTTATTATATAATTATTATGTTCAATAGCTTTAACGTGCAACGATAATTCCATTTTCAGAATGTTACTTTTCTACTTTTATATTAAAAGTCTAAGTTCGTATCATGTATTTATTTTTTAATACAATCTGCATTTTGTTTATTTCTACATCAAGTTATTGGAAAACTTTACGATTATAGAACGAATAATAATTGAAAAAATATTATTTATTTTTAAATAATTATTATCTTTAAATTAATCTTAGATATTTTTATTTGCGAATATTATTTTGTAAATATAAAAAAGCGTAACGAAAATAACGATGAAAATTGTTACGATGACGAAGCAAATCAGAAATCTCTCAAAATGTTCATATTTTGTTTCCGAAAAGACTTCGAGGCGGCAAATAAAGTTCATTTGAAAGATGTCATCATCTTCCATATACAGGAAAATCCTCATACGTTAAACATTCATTGTATCGTAGCACTCTTATGACACGATTGACGCGGTTATATTGGTCAAATTTGAAATCAATCTGGATATGTATATAGAGGCTATAAAATATTTACTACAAGCATATGTTTAATAAAAAATTAGCATACAGCATAAACAACCATCTTAAGCATCTAATGAAACGAGCATAGCCAGCATAGCCAGTAGCTCTCTACTGGAATTGTTTATCGATCGAAATGTTTCGTACAACACATATAGCGTATCCAGAGAAGGTTTTCATCATTTTATTTTAGTTTTTAATATTTAATATTTAATATTTTCAATATTTTGGACAAAGTACTATAATATATTGTATCCAATCGAATTATTAACGTTTTACGTATCCTCCTTGTAACGATCCTTCGATACTTGTTATACGTTAGAAGGCATTCGTTAAGCCGTTCCGAATAGAAACGTTAAATAGTCCTTTACTTAAGATACGGCGATGCCTAGTGCCCACAAAATATTTTAGGTTGGCCATACCGAGCGTGCCATACATCACTCCGAAAGCGCGCTTACGATCGATCGAACGATCGCGCGAAAAATCAGGACGGTGTTTCGGTAGTTGACGGTCGAAGGATCGATCGAAAATTCGTTTTCCCAAGACCTGTGCGCTCTATCCTGCCCTACCTCGACCTGCACTGCTACGGGAGAGAGACGAGCTTCTAGAGGGGGTCGAAGAGCGGCAAATTCTTGCAGTCTAGTCGAGGACCGTGATGCCGATGCTACCGAGCCGAACTTAACGGTTCCCCAGTATCGAACGCGTCGTTGTTCGTGAGTTACGCGCGTTCCTATCGATCTATACACTCGAACGAGAATTATTCGATTAGTAGGTGATTTACGTCGCGAACTATACACGCATAACACGCGCGCGCTAGTAGAGGCAACTGGAAGTATATCACTAAGAATTTTAAAGGTTCGTTTGTCTCGTTTCAAGAACGAGGAACAACAGGTGTGCCGTCAAGGAAGCGCTTCGATGGCTTCTATCTTGTAACACGTACAAAACAGATTTTTGTTTCTACGTGTTGCGTCCCTTTACGTGATTTCTTTAACAACTGGTTACGAATTTCGGCTTCGCCGGAACACGTCATGGGCCAAAACTGGCTATAAACCAATGCTGACAAATATGAGTAAGTAAATCCTATCTGGATTCTTTTTTTTTTGTATTGATTTCTTTTTTTTTGAATTATGGCTACCACGTATAAATATGTACGTAAATCGGATAATTATAAAATAGCAATTTTATTTTCTTAGATTTTTCATTATTTCATATATAAAACGTGTACATAAACGTGCGCGTATTGCTGTATAAAAGAACGTTATTATTTATTTTTCATTAGTTTTCCTTTCAATTTATCGTTTCCATTTCTCAAATTTTTCGTAATCGTTACGACTGTATTCCCTTTAATTTTTGGTAATAATACGAGTGTCTCTGACGCGGAAGAAATTTTAATCGATTTTGTGTTGTTTCTTTTCCTGTTTCTTTTCATAGGAACTTTGTTAGGTGCGTTTCGAATATTTATAAATTATTCCCTAGTTTTGGTTGTGTTTGGTTTTTAAATTCGTGTACTTGCGAAGTTGCTAAATCTTTAATTAATTTTAAGCTCTTTGTCACGGTGTATGAAAAAAATCTACTTATATTATTATCTATTTTCGAGCGTCGACCGTATAGAAGAGTGAATCGAATATGAATTTTTCAGAGGTATTTTGCCCTTGAAATGTACAATTTTGATCTGTTTTCCCTTTTGAGGGATTCTGGATAACGTATACCTTTGTATTTCTATTTGAAAGTAGTTTTTATAATTATTAATAAATATCTCTAGCGATATTAATATCGCAATGACTTTTTCCACAGAATTTAATTCTTGCGCTCGATTATAATCTTATACGGTATAGAGGTATGTTGGTTCCGACGATTTCAAAATACTTAACGGTACATACCATCTTCATCCAAAATCGTTTTCTCGTCTTTCTTACTAACAGCTTGACTAACAGCTGAATTAATACGTTTCATTAAACTTTTTACTCGTGTAATAACTATTATCCAATCTTTCAAATCTATTATATAAATTAAAAAGAAAAATAGAAGCAAAGAGATAAATAGGAGAAATATTAATTAAATTCATGCCTTGTCAAGCTCGTTCAAATTCTATGCACACAACATATGCAAATTCTATTTTATACAGCAGAAATAATTCATTATTTTAAATTATTGCTGATTATTGTTGATTATTGTTGATTATTGTAGAAATTGAAAAAGGAAATTTAATATGAGCTCGAGGACATACTCGTAAGCGTCGTTTAAATTTCATATCGCGCGTAACAATAATTCGAAATATTGTAAATTATTTATAATCGTTATATGAAAAGAAATTGGTTGAAATTAAATCTCGCTCGAATATATTTTATTCTTTACACAACGGGAATTCGATCTTGCATATTTGTTATATAAACGAGATAAAAAGGAATAAAAGGAAGAAGTTTTAAACGTTGAATTAAACAACAAACACACAAATCACACACGATCGAATTAAAGCCCGTTTCCTATAAACGTGGGTATACCGTTTCCCACTATGAGCAAGCGATCATCGTCGTCGTCGTCGTCGTTGTCGTCGTTGTCATCGTCGTCGTCGTCGTCGTCGTCGTCGTCGTCGTCGTCATTTTTGTTTGTTATTTAGATATAAGAAAAGATAAGATGAAAATTGGCCGGGCACGTGTCTATCCAAGAAAAGTTTGCTTCGTGAGGTCTCTCGATGGCGTTGCATAGACAGTTCTTCGCTAGTTTGTCCCTACAGCTTGAACGAGTATAGTTACAGCAACAAGTTTCAAAGGGTGAATGCACCTACGCACACACCTCATGGGTATCGTCTTCGGTGTGTACTGGCCGACCTTGAACCATGTACTACACGAGGCCAATATATACAGTGTGTTTCTCGTGTGTTACACCAACGACGTACACGCTCTGATCTCTACGAAATTTCCACTTGACTCGAAAAAAAAATAATTTTCAAATATTCAAAAAAATATTCCTCAATTAGGTGGAATAGGCTGGATCTTACGTTCTCACGTTTTCACCTTCTCACGTCGGTTTTGTTGATTTTGAAACATGTCGTCAAGGTTTACGCGTTCTAATCTTTTCTTACGTTGTATACGCGTAGCCGCGACTCAGCCTTACCTTTCAACTTACTATATACGTCGTTTAGCAATTTGCTTGACAAATTTTTGTTTCATCGTAAACAATTGTTCAATTTTTCGGTAGCAGCACGCGACATCGTTGCATTTTTATCTAATTACGGATGAGAGAAAGATGCGACATTCTATATATCTAATTATTAGCCAATTATAAGCTCGTCGTCTCGCCTCGTCTCTTTACGACTTTTAGATTGCTCTTTGAAAAATTTGTTATTATTTCTGACGGCTTGGCGTCGTTTCATCACCAACTTTTCAACCAGCGATATATCGCTAAATGAATTCCTCCGTAAATGAATGGGACGCGTACCGTTTTGATTTTGGTTAAAATCGAACATACAAATCTCATGGATTCGGCAAGGCGCGAAATTTGTTTCGATAGACGTAACAGCGGTACTGCAAAATTGAACGAAATCAAACCAGGATCTTATAAATCTTATAAATCTTACGAATCTTATAAATTTAAACACATAAACTCAAAATTCGCGATAGTTAAGGTACTTGTTTCGCGTTACAAGGCGTTATTGTCTGTGTAACGGCACGGTGTGTCGTCCGAATAATAAGAATCTCGTTATATATCGATCTAACGATATATCGTCTTCTGCGTTCATATAAAAAATGGTTATTATCGATGAATTAGGTTTAAGTTGGGCTATATAAAAATTTGGCCCCTTACAGCAGAATGCAACGCGATCCGACGGTCTTTTTGAGGATACAGTTTTCCTGCGAATAGGAAATTCCTTACAAATACGCATATTTGCCAAATATCTCAAATAACGCTCGTTTATTAATGAAATATTTATTCTTTGAAATAACGTTCAAACAGGATCAGATACGTAGTAAAAGTATCGCTGCGAGTACACATTGTAATAGCATCGGGAAGAAACGTTTGACGGTGCATGTTGGTAAATCCGAACAACTCGATACTCTTCTCCAATATTTCTTACACTTCGGTAGGAATTTTCTAAACCCGACGGTCTCACGCTAGTAGACCGAAATCGTTTTCATTACATATTAGCTATAAAGATATGTTTTGCCGTGTAACGTTGGCGTACGATAGTTACGACGTAGTAGAGAGTAATTTATCAAGTTTATCGAGTAACGTTTAGGTACGTTATATGAAAAATAAGCGACTGTCCATATACTTTTGAGCTGAAACGTACTTAGTGTACGTAACAACGTAGCCAGGATGGACTTGAAAGATAGACATCTTGGATCTCATCGATTTCAGAATAGCTGCTTCGCCTGTGAAAACTTTGTTACCGAGCTCTTTATAACAGAGCCGTCTTCTACGATTCAAGCGGTATCATTGGCGAAAATTCGAATCGAATATGCAAACATTCTCTGCTAGCTTCCATTTTTTTAATTACATTCGCGATATCGTCGAGAATAATTTAATTACGTTATTATTTTACCTTTATTTTTTTGTTTTTTGTTTAGCAGAATTATTAATTATTTTAATAATATTATTAATTATTTATAAAAACAGAGCTCTCTCCGTAGAGATTCAAATCGATGCTAAAATTACATAGAAAATAGCAGCCGTAAAAGGTTTAAATTACAAACAAAGTTCCATTTACGTTATCGAAGAATAAAGAAAAACTACCTTTTTAATCGTAAAAAGTTCGTTCTCTACGCGATAGAAGCGAAACAACCTGCCTTCGGAAAAAAAATTAAATATCAATCGATTGCGTCGATAGTTACGCGTTGATAATTAAAAGAGCGTATTAAATAAAATAAAATAAAATAAAATGAATGCAAGCACGAAGAAATAGAAGAGGTTACTGCCTCGATCTGTGAACAATTGTCTTAGAAAGGAAGAAACCTTGAAAAATGTTACGTCCTGTTCCACATAGTTTTACCTTAAAAATGATTATGGAGACTATGATAATTCCGTCCTATCTGGCAACTATTACGAAGAAATTTCTACGATTTCCTCGTGCAAAGTCCAACAAGCGTGGCGGTACTGGCTTGCTTGCCCAGTTGCTTGCTCGCCATGACCATCCAACCGTATTGTTCTCTTGCTTCGATTCTTCTATTTCGTTACTTGCACTTCCTACGTCTCCTTATACACCAATAATTGCATCCTTACGCACGAACAGAAAGCATTTAACGCTTAAACCTCGAACGGGATTCAACGCGAAAGAAGCGCCAATCGTCTTACGATACTTTGGATTTCGAGACAGAAAGTAGAATAGCTTTTAGAATGGTTGTGTGCGAAGTGTAACTATCGAGAAAGAGAAAAGGAAAATGTGCTATTGGCGTTTTCAAAACTAATAAAATTAGTAATTTTATTACCATCGATTGGTCGCTCGTGTAAATGCCGTATTCCGTTCACGTTCGTTCAGCCGTTCTAAAGGTAACGTTTTTCGAACGTTATGTTATTTAATTAAGCGTAACGCGGTTTCAAGCGCACGATGTTAACGCGGGAAAAGAAATTTGATCGTTATGCGGTAATACGTAATTAAAAGAGAGGAAATTTGCTTAATAAGATCAATTTTAATCGTAACCGATATTTGCTTTCGTCGTCCATCCTCCTTTTGGCTCGTGCCAAAATTACTTAAAAGCAACGCTTTCAAGTCGACATCCGTAATAGCTTGGAAGAAAACGGATCGCTTCATCCTGCATATTTTCAGATCGCGCCCAATTTTTCCCAATACGATCGCGCGGCTAATCGTCTCTCGTAACGAACGTGCTAACGAAATTTGCAAATGTTTTATATATCGCGCGTACGTTGTACGTATTTTCGCCGGTCACTCTTCGGTCCCTCTACGTTTCGTCCGGATTGGTCGGAAATGCCTCGGAAGGAAATACACGATCGACGAGCATAGTGCACGCGGATTCTATACGTATATCGTATATACTCGGCTGAAAGCAATTCCATTCGCGGTTACTCGCAACTGCATCGTGTTGCGTTCAGAGAAAGGCCGCCGGTCTACGGTCTACTCTGCACGATCGTTCCGTGGTCGAGTTTTTCGCATACTTGGGAAAATCAACCGCAGAAGTGAATGTTAATAAACGAGGGATTTCTCTTTTACGCTGTGAAACCCTGAAACGGGTGAATAAACTAGAATAGCCGACCGTTTCGTGGCTATCGATCGCGATTCATCGAGATGGTTTTTCCATTCTTGCGTCTTACGACCAGAGACGTTCGAGTCTATCGAAATACGCCGCTGATCGAAACAGTGCGACGATACGCGTTACGAAATTTCTCGTCGACGTTTTTCTCGATCCAAGATCGATCGAGGCCAATACGAGAGATTACGTCGCAATTGTATTTGCAAAAAGAAAATTCCTCGCTACGGAAATGCGTAATAATAATCGTTGGAAGAATCGATATGTTTAAAAATTGGGAAAACAAAAATAAGTTCGAGGTACTTGCCCCCGAAGCTCCTTCGATATTAGAAACCAATTTCGAAAAAGTTAAACGAAAAGTAAAAACGGATTAGGAACGATCGAAAGGAGGACGGCGGTGTCTGATAAAATTGTCAACAAATTGTCAGACTAAAAGTTGGTACGCGGTAACCCAGATCCCAGGAAGGTCGAGGGAAACCGAGTTTGGCGCGAACGTCGCGGCTCTCATTTCCGCAACCGCTTCTTAACTTCCGTCGTTGGACTGCTGGCGTAATTGCGAATGGATTTCGTGCCCATCGATTATCAACGACCAATCGGGTCGATAGAAGTTCGCCGATTTACCGTTCCTTAACGCGTCGCTATTTCGTTACGTAGATTATACGAAACTGATAAACGAACTTGAATCGAATACGTACGTTCGCTGGTACTTTTTCTCTGTAATTCTATTTGTCTAAAAAATATCTTCGATTCGGAGAAAATACGCGTTTCTTCGAGATTAGTCAATGGTTAAATTGGAAAGGAAAATAATTTAGCGTGCTTTCGGATCTTAATCGTTTTTAATATATTTCCACGCTTATATCAGGTTAATCGATCGATATGAAGTATAATAAACTTTGATTTGTTCCGGTCTAGTAAATACTTGTCAGAAAATATTTAACGGTTTTAAAACACCACAACTTTTCCAGTCTTTGAAACCCGTCTCCGCGATAATCTCCAGAATTCGTATTCCTATTTTCTTTGTTTCAAAAATTTCTCAACGCGATCGCCTCTTGGCCGTCTCCTTTTAAAGCAGAACCCGGTAAGCGTTAGAATTTTCACGAAAGTTTGACAATCGCTGGAACACTCTGTTCGTCGCTATAGTCGCTATATATATATATATATATAGGTTGATATTAACGCGATGCATCAAGTAACTCTCTTAACTAAAATTATCGTTTTTTAAACTAAGATTTAAGAAATCATCGCGGTATAACGTGTATTTAAAAATCAAAAAAAAAAATAAAATGTATTTATCGCTACGGTTGATACTTTTCTTTTTTTTTTTTCTTCTCTTTAGGCATCACGCTTCTCTCTTATCGATTTGGAATATCTATCCAAACGCTACGCACATATACGATCTACGTTTTCCAAATATTTTGTTTAAATATAACTAGGCGAAATCTATGTATCGATTTGCATAAATATTGCTTAACCGCGTTCTTAAAACTTTGCAAAAACTTTGCCAATAAAAAAGAAACGTAATTTTGCGTATCGGAATGAGAGTTCAAACGAAATACGCGTAATATCGAATCCAATTTATCGTACGATAGCGCGTAATTAAATATCGATGATCCGTGATAATTATCGGCGATAGTAAGCATCGTTCGATTTCCTGTTCAAAGGAAGAAAGTACAAAGAAAGGTGAAAGTACTATTGTAGTTTTGCCAGAATTAAATACATTAATCGATACTTTCACGTAATATTAATTACGGTTTTACAATTCCACTGGAATTCTCAAGTTTCACAAGCTATGACACGTTGTATTCTTTTTACGCGACTTTTATTATTATGAAAATTACGTTTCTCTGATTCTACGAATTTCTTATATTCGAAGAAGACGAAACTCGATTCCATAAAAAAAAGAAAAGGAAAAAAAAAAGGAAAAAAAGAAACAGTTCTTTTTGGAGCTACCGAAGCTAGAAGATCACGAATGTATCGCGTTAACGTTCTTATGTCTCATATTCGAGGGCTGTAGGTGGACTTTTAAGACAGACTGCATACGTATAGGTTCGATACGTAATGCCTTTGATTCCACGATACTCGGTGGCGGAGAAACGCGGCAACGGAGACGCGATAGCGGGTGAACGACTCGGGAGAAAGATTCACAGTTACAAAAGCGATTGCTCTACTGGCTGCGACGGTTTTTCGAATCCGGTAATTAGCACGATGACGATCCTACGTTTCCTAGTTATTGTGCCTCCGTTTTTTCCCTTTGCGCGTTTCACGTTCGGTTGTCCATTGTACATCGGTATTCTCACGACGCGCGATGAAACAAACCGACGTTGCGTTCCTCCGACGTAACTCACGACAGATTCCTTCTTCTTTTCCATAGCACAGAAAATTTTCTAATTTATCTCTGACCCGATCTTTCGTATCTTTCTTAGCTTTCGATCGATAATCGAATTTTACCAAACTATCGTTTATCAAATTATCGATAGTAATTTTATCGTTATAGTTGTTTGGTAATTAGTCTACTAGTAGATCGATAAACGATCGCGAAAGTAATTTTACCGTCGTTCCGGCAGATCTTTCGATAGAGCGAGAAACGAAAGGTAAACGAATACTTATATCGGATCGTAGACGCGTCGTCGACTTTTATCTTATATTTTCGAGTAACGCGCCTGTTTCGCATATTCATTAGTCGCTTTAGTTCATCGTACATCACGCCGAATCGGGTATTTCCTATTTTCAGCGGTCGATCAAACCTAAGACGTGGCAATTTGTATTTCGCGTTAAAATAATTGGTCGATCGAGTTTATCGCGTCGTTATCTGCAACGCGAACGATACGGTGTTTCTAAGGTGTCTCGTTTAAGCGTTTTCAAGTCTTGTAAATCTAATTTCGCGAAATTCTCTCATCCACCGATCCTTCGGGTTCGAGCAAACTTTTATCGTAACGTATACCTGCTACGATAATGTCGTTATTATTATTATTACGAATATATATACATATATCGTTACTTTGTTTTCCGTATTGATTCGTATATCGCGGCGGCAAAGCGTCCACTTGCCTATAGAAACGACGATGGATACACGCGTGTATACGGCACATGGAGCATCAAAGGGTTAATCTCGTCGCGTTACGCCGTGACGGCGTAACCAATGTCACCGTCGCGTCGCACAGTAACACCGAGTTAACCGCTTTCGATTCCACTACGATTATATTATATCACGACGTTTGCACTCGTTGAGAAACTCGACGCGTGTCTCGCGTTTGATTTCTCGAACGAACGACGATGGTCGGTCGATGGAGACAAGCGGAACCAATGGCACACCAATCACGGGAATAGCACGTTGCGTTACCGGTGGTAATATCCTGTCCGGTTCGTACACGAGCGACGGCTCGTCGCAGGCAAACGCGTCTTTTCTCGTCGTTCGATGCTGTTTCGACTATGCGATTTCCAATTACGAAACGAACGTTATATCGCGCCGATCGAATTCCACTTGCGCGCCAATTCGCGCAATTTTAGGCTCGCACCTGTGTTACGTTTTGAAATTTTATTAAAATACATTTTTCCATCCATCCGATAGTATCTGTACAAGACCGTATGTCGCGAAACGTAACGCCATTTATTTACTTTCACCTTTGTCGAGAAAAACAGTAAAAAGATACGAAAAACGACACGTTCGATAAAACGTACGTGAAATAATAAAGATAGTAGGCTGCTCGACGTTCGCGTCATTCTCCGAGATTAAAAAATACTTTGACTCTCTTAATCGTTTCTGCAAATACATCGATAATACCGGCATCGATTTGCCAGTACAAACGAATACGAATAGAAATTTCGCGAGAAAGTGGGCTTTTAGCTTGTTGGACGAGCGCGTAATTTTCAAATCGCACGGTACAGAGATTTAAGGAAGAGCAACGTTCCGAGAGACGATAGCATCGGGCATCGAGCTGGCATCGATGCCGAACAATACCGAGGTCTCTGTCACACCCAAGAAAACTCTTCCTTCGCCGTAACGCGTTTGCTCGCGAGATGGAGCGGTTAACAGTACTTGCATGGTTTGTTTCGCATACTGTTCCAACTGGTAGCACGAACCGTTACGAGAATATGGAAAGTCCGGCGATTCGCCAAGAAAAGTACACACGGTTCCCCATATAAAATCCGATAATATCCACCGTTCTTCTTCTCCATTACGTTCGTATCTATTTTTTGTGCTTTTAAGGGAAATTTCCTCGAATCAAGATTTTATTTAGTATTTATATTTGGCATTTTCGCGGGTCGTAGAATTTAATTACTCGTAATAATCGTATCGGCATCGTTAAATTTAGCATCGACGTTGGTTAGTCGTCGATCATTTCGATATTTCGTTTCGTACGGATTGCACCGTATTTAGAACGACTTTAAAACTATCGATGTAACGGAAGTTACAACGGAAGTTACAACGGAAGTACGATGACGCTACGAGTTACAAGATATTGGACGCAAGCGTGAATCTCGCAAAAGTCAGAAAAATATCGATCAAGCTGGCTGAGCGCTCTATATCAAAGCGAAATATCAAACTGTTTCGTATAACTCGTACAACGTGGATAAACGGTCGATAAATCGTATATTCAAATACTTTGGCGAGTCACTGTATCCACCTTCCGCTTCGTATCGCAACGGGAAACTAATCGAGTCGGCGTAAAACACGTTTTTGCTTAGAAAAATCTGGTAAAAGTCGTGGCTTGCTACGTTTTCACGTATCGAGCATAAATGGCTTTACAACTTGGAAACTAAAGACGAGCGACGCTACGATGATACGTATACGTACATGTACGAAATGTACGAAAATCCAAGTGATGGTGGTGAAAAAGGCGGATCCTCCGCCCTTTCTACGCCACACTGCGCCCCCAAAGAGTCAAGCGTGATAACTCTTGGCCCTAAACGATTCCTAGCTGGAATCCGTGGCAACGAGATTAAACGAACGAGGAGAGCGATGAAAAAATAACGCGAGTACGCGTGTTTTGTATTCGCGTGACGTATTTCGGTGTTTGAAAAAACGTGGAACAATACCGTGAGAAAAGGCTATTTACGCGTGATAAACGTCGACACTGGATCAACCCGCGGTTAATAGCAACGTCGTATCGACGTTCTAAAGCACGCTCTATCTTGCATAAATCTTGGTTAATAACGCGGCGGTGGATATTTCGCTCGTAGGAGCAAGACGGAACACCGAAAGAGAACGAAAGTGAAAGGCGCGAATTCCGTAGGCGACTACACGCCAGCTAACCACGTGTCTCCTATATCTCTTCATATATTAGCGGATGAATGAAACAACGAGGCATTTTGCATGCAGCGTAAACGCGTAACCGTAAATCGCGCGGAATTTCTGGAAAAACCTGAAACTTCGTGGTTCTCCGATCTCGTCAAGGTTGGAAAACGTACCTAGAGAGCTGGAAGAATCGCGCGCTACACCGTCGTCTAAAACCTTTTGCACGAATTACAAATTTCGCAAATCCCACATCCTTATCGTCTGCCGATGAGCAACAACGATACTTGTTCGTAACAAAATACAAAAATTATTATTCGTTCTGCGTACTTGGAAACGGTCGCGACAAGCGTCGAAGTTGGATACAGGAATTTATTTTTCAAATCTTTTATGGCTTTCGGAAAATAGTCGTGGCAGCGATATAAAAAAAAAAAAAAAAAAGAAAGAAAAAAGAAAACGCAGAATTTTATCGTCGAACAACAATTTCTTCGTTGTTGGATCGTTGGAGACGAAAGGTCAGCGGGTCAAGTACGTCGCTGGAATGTCAGCGCGCGTCCTACCGAATGATCTCGGACGTACGTATTCGCAAACACCACGCGATAAAGAGTAACTTTCACCCGATCGCTGCTTTCGATGTTTAGAAGGAACAAGATCGGCCAACTGTCCGAATTTGTCTGACATTTGCCCGTCCTATCCTGTTGCGTGCACGGATATCGAATACTCGCATTTGTCTTTGGACGATTCGTCGCTTTTGCCGCTACCAACGTTTCATTTCCCCTGCTTCGAGACGATATACGAGTTTTTCGCTCGACATCTTCTCTCGCTATACCTACGTACGTATAGAAAAAAAGCTGTTCAGCATGTCGACCTTGATAACGTATTTCAAGGTGTATCCTATCGTAGAATGCCATCTACCGCGTAGTAACGAGCAAATCGAATCGAATCGAATCGAATTTAAGAAACATACGTGTGCGCTTGTATGTGCAAATTCTAAATCGCGCGTGGTATTGGAAAACGTCGGTGTTTTTCTGAAGAATATAAATTCTGTTCCACGATAATAGCAGCAAGGTTTCTGTCAAGGCAGCAACTATCGTAATAACTATTCCGAGTTAGGTTCTGTCACAGTCTGATAACTAGACGCATTACGTGCGTCGGGCAGCGCGATATTAATATCGAAACATTATGCTTTGCGAGCAAAATTTTATAGCTCGTCGAATGGATTTTCTTCGAACGATGGAAAGTCTGAATTTTCAAAAGCAACACGGTATCGTTATCGTGCCGGTTGTAATCGAGCAACTGGTCGAATCCACGGCAACGTTTCTCTCGCTCAACCCTTGATCGTATCTTGGACTTTTGAGTCTCGATCGGTATCATTGCCATCGATCGTCGTAACGGTTTTCACAAGCATTTACGAGTGAATCGGTGGTAGTCGGTAATAGCGAAAGACGGATCGATCGAATATTTCTTTAAATTATGCAAACTAATCGAAATCTAATTCCATCCGTCGTAGTCGTTTACGGTGCAGAGACACCGTCGCGGTTAAGCAGGCTCGGCTTGGCCGTACTTTGTTCGAAAGAAAATAACATTTTTATTTTAAAAATAAAATTCGCGCGATTATTCAAAGAAATCGTATTCGAATAATTTCTCGTTCGCGCGATCTCGTTAAAAACCAGTTATGCCGTTGGAACGCGGTAACGAACGATCCGACGTAAGAGGTTATTTTATTCGAACGAACCCACTTCCACTCGAGCATCGATAAACCCAGATTCGACGAATTTTTCTCACGTAACCACGCTTGCTCTCGAAATTGTTCTCGCTTCGAACGTTTCTGCGTGCGGCAGAAACACGCGTATCGCGATAAATTTACCACCCTGTGGCAAACGAAGAGGAGAATCTCGATGTATCGATATTTTTCAAATATATTACTCGAATAACGCCGAACAACGTGCTCGTAGTTAAGTTAATATTTTCCTGCAATCGCATTAGTTCCACCCGTTTATCGAGAATAATTGCATGGACGGATGTGTGCTCGAGTCCAATTACCGCTGCAACACCGATGTACACGGATTTAGCGAATCATCTTAACGAATCGTTCGTGACAACGGCTGTTATTAATTACCAAGGGAAATTGGCCAAGCGATAGACGATCACGATAATGGTATAATATGGTATAGCGAGTGGTACGCGCTCCTGTGCTCCCATTAACAAGTATTCCGAGATCCAACGGCGTGACGAGTACGTTAATTAATTAGGTATTCCGATCTGTTCTTATTCCGTTTCCCTGAACCCGTAATAAGACTCGAACCGTTGACTCCGCTCTAGAAATTCGACCATCTCGCCTACCGAACAACTTCCGGCATCTTTTAACTCTATATTACGTCGCTTATTACTCTTATTAAACTTTACGCTACCTGCTAGACTATGCGAGTTTTCAGCACGACCACGATTCTACCGCGCCTCCAACGTCCACGAGGTTACCCTACGTATTTACGTATTTTTCAACGCACGACTAAATATCTCCACTCCAGTCTTTCATAGATACGCGCTGTTTATCCTTACGTACCTACCTACCACTGTTTGTAATATCGCGCGTAACTGTTTCTAATATCGCATAGACGAAAAAGATATAACAGTATATATAACGTAACAGAACGATGAAAATCCAACAAAGATTTCGTCTTTCGCGATTTGAAAATCCATTCAAATCTTTTAACTGGAAATAATTTTGTTTCTCGAGGATTTTATGCTATCTTTCAGTTCGTATTCAAGCAACGTACACGTTGAACGAAACTCGTCTAATTAAAGATCCACGTCCTAGTTTTTACGCGCAAAGAGAGATTCCTACGTACACGTACGCGTACACGTTGTTAAAATTGAACTTGATCGATGAAAGAGAAAATTCGAAGCAACGCCAGGCCCGGCTAATTTAAATCGCCTTTTACAGGCGTTTGTAAAACCAAACCGCGCATATCGTAGCAGTAACGTTATGTTCCATTTAAGGAATTATCCTGAAAACGTATAAATTAAACGAAAGAAAGTATAGGTAAAATTTAGTTCTCAGCGGTAGATACGGAATTACCGGGGCGTAGAAAAATGTGACAACCCAGTTGAGCAGCTGATTACGATTCTCTTTTTGCCACGCGATTAACGTCTCTCTATCCTACTATTTTCATTCAGAAACGATTCCGATTCCTCTTACGATTTATACAATTCCGATTAATTTCCATTTCTATATTACAGAAAATTTAATTTCCATAAAGAGATCGATATTCTATTTATATTTCTAACGCAATTTCGGCGCCAATCTAATATTTTCAAGCACGAAGGAAACGGTATTTTTTGGAAAAAGACGAGATCGTAGCAAATTGAAAAAATTTGAAAAGATGGGCTAAAAGGGAAAATTAAACGCTTTCTCGATTATGTCATCTTGGCCATCTTGCTAGAGTATGTAACGATACAACGATGTATCGTAACGAATGCCGGATAGATATAATTTAAAAGTAAATAGTAAGCAGACAAATCCGATATCGACGTCGATCGCTATTCGCAAGAAAATTCTTTCGTTGCCACGATCGTTACGATTTTTCGAAAGTGGTTAGTTGGATTCGACGTACGACTTACTCGTCAATTTTATCGGATCGTAGACCGAAGGAAATAAAGTTCAGGTTTAAACAAAAGGTTCTGTCGCGCAACGATTCCCTTTCTACCAGCCACTCTGCACTTTCCAATATCTCTGGAAAGAACGTCTGAATAATTCTACTAATCGCAACCTTGATCTTATAGAACGTTCCAAGCAACTATGGCTATCTCCTTACTGTTACATATATATACGTATAGTACGTACTGCTATCGCGGCAGAAGTTGCAAAAGAAACGCGTACCAAGTTTTCTCCTAACTTTATCCGCGTTTACGGAAAAGTTCGAAACGCTCAAAAGTTTCAGCGACTTTGGTGGCGATATTAACGCGATAAACGAGGAAAATGTTTCTGGTTAGCGACGGTACCTCGAGCGACGATAAGCACGATAAGCGACAAACACGATCCCACCAAATCCAAACGCTTTCGCGAATCGTGCTAAGCGTTTAGCTGACTTTTATATAGGTTTCGAGAATCGTGAAAAAACAGTTACCGCGAGGATAGTCGTCGTACGCTTCGTCTAAACCTAGGAAAATTGGAATGAAAAGAGCGGTAGGCCGACGATCTCGGTAGGAATTCGTACACCGTTGGTCGACTGCCATCGATAGAAGCCATATCGGCGCGAGGACGTGCGTTTACTCCGGCCATTGACTCGTAACGGGTTCGGTCTATGGACCCTGGTTTGTCGCGGTTCGTTTAGGCTGCACAACTTTGGTCTGCTCGTACATTATGCTTCTCGATAACCGTTGTATCCCAGTCCTACATTCGACGCATATATTGGCCGTTGCTCGTTTCCGCGTCTACAGACCCATATTCGGTCGAGCGAGGAAACATAGGATAACTAAACGTTTTCGTAGCGCGCTTCCTTCTCCGTAGAATCGAATTTCAAAGTTTGCTCAAAGTACGCCAACTAGACCGATCATCGGATCGGATACGAATAAGCGATCTCGATAGCCAACTATCTTATACGCGAAAATACGCGAAAATACGCGAAAATACGCGAAAATACGTGAAAAACGTGGAATAAGAGTTTTACTTTTATTCGATAAAGTTTATTTCGCGATTGGATCGGTATACGCGTGCTTGATCAATTTTCAACGTATCTTCGCACGCCTCGGTCCGATTCCGCTTTTAAACTTACAAGTAAACTTTGTTCTACTTTTCCAAAGTTGTACGTTCCAAAGTTGGCGAGCTCGCGCACTGCCACGCGACTCGACGTAATTGCGGCAATACGAGGAATTTGCGCGGCGCGAGTTTCGAAATTGCGCCTTGCTCGCTCGCTGGTAGCCACGGGATCGTGTATTTAATTCACCGTCTATTTGTAAATCCCTATCAAAGTCCGACTTTCCAACGATAAAATTTCATTTTGAGACGTAATCTATCTATCGCGATGTAATCATCCAACGACAAGCGTAATACTTTGTTACTTGCCATAAATTTCATTTCTCTTTCGTAGCGCCTAGTCGCGTTATTATCAGGGGACAAAAGGTGACAGTCGTTTGCAAAATTTTTACGAAAAACTAAAAAGACAGTCGATTAATTTAATTTTCGTTTAAATACGAGATAACGATCGTCAAAGATTTGAACAAATTCCAGCAGAAATGCCAACGTCTAATCGTTATAAACGACCAAACAAACGTTTCTTGATCGCCGAATTTAATTACTGCGGGGAAATCCATGTATTCGATCTCGGTAATGTTTCTTTATTTGCCAAAGTGCTGGAAGATCGTTCGAACGTGGCGCGTACTCGAGCCTGTCGAGCCACGCGTACGACTTTCTCGCACGAATTTACCCCCTCGAAAGGAAAAACGAGTAATCGTTTTAGGCAACCGTTAGAAACTGCGATATATGGAAGACACACGAATATATTCGATCGACTGGTAGTTACTATCGAATGTCGACTAGTCGTAGTTCAACCTTATAGAATTTGCAGATTTTGCAGATAGAGAAAATCGAGCGCGATTACGTACTTGCGAATTAAACGCGATAATTAAGATTAGTTAGATTAGTTAGATTCCGCTAAAAAAGTTCAAATTCGTTCCGTACGCCTCTCCGTTACAGTTGATATATCTTTGGGAAGAAAGTTAGCGTACTTGTCGGAGAAAAAGAAAGGAAAAATCAAGTCTGACGAGATCGCAATATTTTCAGATATACATCGACCGGTGTTGCTGCTACTCGCAAGCATAATCGCAATCGTGGCAGCAACCTCCAGCTGTCCATGGGCGCAACACGTAGTCGATCTCGAGAGTTCCTGCATTTGCGACTACAACCTGGCCAGAGAACTTTCGGTACAATGTGACATCGTCGATTACGAGCAACTGCTATCCGCTATGCGGCGCCACGTTTCTAAAACTACCATAGACCTGTTCTACGTCAACAACAGCACCATAGGAATCTTGAGGAACGATTCGTTCTCGTCCGTGAAAATCAACAATATGCAATTGTCCGGCTGCCAAATTAAAAGTATCGAGGCGCACGCGTTTAGGGGTCAGGAAAGCTCTTTGAAGAGCATAAATCTAAAGGACAACGAATTGACGGAGATTCCCGGCGAGACGCTGAAAACTCTAAAGAATCTCACGGTGCTGGATCTTTCGATGAATAAAATTACGAGGGTGAACGACGATACCTTCGCAGGATTAAAGTTAGTTACGTTGAAACTGTCCGACAACGAAGTTACTTTGGCGCCTGGGTCGTTTCGTGGATTGGAGAGGTCGTTGAAAAATTTGAATTTGAAGGGAACCAGACAGAAGAAGGTTCCCGAAGCGCTTAGAGGTTTAAGGACACTGGCGTTTCTCGACTTGTCGCAGAATAGTATCAGAGAGTTGCCTGGCTCCGCCGGTACCAAAGCTTTCGAGGGATTGGATTCGTTGACCGGTCTGAATCTCGAGAGGAACTTGATACAAAATATCGGATCCGATACGTTTCACGGTATCAAGAACACTTTGAGCTCGTTGAGCTTGTTGAATAATCTTATTCCCGACTTTCCCACGGCTGCCATCAACAGCGTTCGAGACCTAAGGGTGAGTTTGCACGACGTTTCGCGGGCTGTGGTCGCCGACAGTTCCGGCGAGGATCGATCGAGACGAGATTCGCGAAATTTCAATTCGCCGATAGTTTCCAACTTTTACAACGTTAACGCGTTCGTATTATGTAGACGGCAATGACTTATTTAACTCGATCGTTTACAATTCAAACGTAACGAAGAGCGAAACAAGAAAGCGTAAAGCGAAACTCGGACGTTTATAGTTTACCGTTGATAATTCTTCTCTCTACAAGTACAACATTTTCTCCCTCTATACGCTTTATTCTCCGTAAATACAAAAGATATAAAACAGTTTACTTACGAATATAACGTTGATGATAAATCGAATTTCTTAAAATTTTCCAATCTCTGTCCCGATCCAGGTGCTGGATATAGGATTCAATCTAATAACGGAGTTGCCGATAAACGCGTTTCAAAAGAATCCGTCGATAACTTTGCTAGCGATCGACGGAAATCCTTTGTCAACCGTTCCAGAGGAAGCTCTAGCTCGATTAAACGGAACGCTTCGAGGTCTGAGTTTAGGAGGCCGATTTCTGGTCTGCGATTGCAGATTACGATGGATCGTCGACTGGATAAAAACCAGAGACTTGCAAGTCACCAGTCGGGAACGCAAGCCACAATTCTGCGGAAGTCCGCAAAACTTGCAAGATAAAAGTTTTTACAACATCGATACAGCAGGTGATAATATACGATTAATCGACGGTTAACGATCGTTAACGGTAAAACGTTAGTGGGTAGCAGATAAGAGGAAAGGTATCCGTCTCGACTTCTACGCGGTGGCTGCTGTGTAACGTCGTGTATCCGCCGTTAACCCTTTGCACTCTGAATTTTATTTCAATTTCGTTACCAACGGCTCCCGACGCTTTCAAGCGTTTTATTTGAAATTTACTTCGACCAAAAAATAAGACGATTTAAACAGTAAACCAGTTTTACTCGCGCTATTGTTGTCGTATTTTGTAATTTTCAAGCGTACGACATATCTGAAAACAATTTCTAGGATGCAATCTTGGTTTTCTTTGGCACGTTTCGCGAAAAAAAGGTGGGACTGAAAGCTTTTTTTTATCCTGAGATAAAAACCGCTGTCGAGTCATAGCAAGCGCAAAGGGTTAAAGGAACTGATACTGTAATTCGAAATAAAGATATTCGTCTAAAGTTTTCGACGTAACGAAGAAACTATACTCTTTGCCTTTACTCGGATGAATGGAACGCGCGACGGCAGGTGATTCTACACCCTCGGATCGGTACACATTCGCGTGCAACGATAGACGCTATTTTCCCTGCGTCTGGATCCGATATACACGTGACGTGTACAAGCGCTAATGGGACTTTAACGATCTTTCCCAAGAGACAGAACGATCGACTCGCGATTTGCGTAACTACGTATTTCGCACTCTTCTTCCTTCCGATCGGCACTGTACGATGGAACAAAAAAAAAAAAAAAATTTCGCCTTGAAAATCATGCTCGAGGTCGACTTTGTGGTTCGCCTTTTTAACGGATCTCCACCGATCCGAACGCGTAGAATCACCTTCCAAAGCCATGACGAATAACGTGAAAAACGAGACGTACAAAATCATGCAATTTGTATAAAAAAACACGCTTCAAAAATATGCTAACCATAACGGTATTCCGATTTATCTTATTTTTCTTATTATTTTACCTATCGATATACAACGATATATCGTTATATCGCTATATCGTATCTCATTTGTTTTCTTATAGATTAGAATTTTTTCCCACAATGACAGCTATGACAGCAATGACAGACAGTAGTTAATATCGTAATTCTATGAAAACGACAGTGTAAATAATATTTTATAACGTACTATAACGTACCACGTATATCGCTTATAATATGAAATATTATCGTAAAAACATTTCTTGCAAAGAGCGAAAAAGATCGCCTTTAAGCCTTAAAAGCTTAAAGAAAATTATGAAAATGACCAAAAGCGTTATTATTTTTCACAGAAATGACCTGCGAAAGAACTCCAGAGATAATCGGAATCGGAACGGTAGAAAGCGTGGACACGAGAGAACCTACGGGATCCGCTGTAGCGGCCAACGGTTACAATCCGACCACTCGACCATCGATTAATCTACCTACCACCGCTGCGACAACTACAACCGTATCGACGACGACGCTTGTATCTTCCACAACGGAATTCCAAAAAACCGAGACACCATTTTCCACTACGCCAAGAACCATCACCAACAGGCCAACGGTTGCGCGAACAGGAAACGTGGTGATAACGAGGACCACGCCATCCCCGCCGAAACAAATTCAGGATCAGTTGCAGCAACATCAACCAAGACCACCGCTGGTACTTGGTTCGCCGCTTTACAAATCAAAACTCACCGACAAGGATATTATCGTCAAGGACGTACTCAGACAAGATAACGCAGTGATTATATACTGGGACACGGAAGCGACCAATATTTTAGGTTTCAAAGTAATTTATAGATTGTTTGGCGACAGTAGTTTCAAGCAGGCACCGCCTTTGGAGGCCAGTGAACGAGAATTCAAAATCAAGAACGTTCCTTCGCAGGTAAAATTATTTTCGCCAGCTTCTAGATTTATTCCTGTAATTTAAAGAAGTTGCTTCCACTTTTCGATAATTTCAGTAAAGTAATCTCGATAAAACTTACTTCTCCGAAAGTGTTACGAACGCGTAGTCGACTTGTCCTAAACGTATCGAGTATTCATATTATATATTATATATACGTACAAGAGTGCGAAAGTTTATTAGTAGGAATGTCAATCGACTATGAATTCGAAAGTAAACTCGTTAAGGACAAACAATGTTGAAACAATGTTTGCGAGCTGCGCAATTATTGAAAAATCATAAATAAACATTTTAATAATTTACCTATTTCGATAGATAATAATAAATTATAGCTCGCGATTCTTAAAGTTATCTGTACACGTTCTATTTCGCAGGAATGCATCGTAGTGTGCGTAGTATCGTTGGAAGAAACAAACATCACTCCTGCAAACGTGCCCTACAATCAATGCAAGGAGGTAAGAACGGAAAACTCGCCTACGTCCAACATGGATAAAATTACTATCGCTGCGAGTGCAGCCATATGCGCCACTATAGTGGTAGCAGTAATAATATTTATTGTTGCGAATCGGCGAAGGGCCAGAAAACTTCATACTCTTCACAGTATCGATCAGACAAAAATGGGAGGACCCATTACCGGTTTACCTGTGAATTGTTGTTCCAACGTTGGTCCGACACCCAGCCCTGGTGGGCCGTTGTCATCAATGGCGACACTCAGTGCTTATAACGCTCAAAAAGAATGGGATCAAGTATCGGCGTACAGTAACAGAAGCATACCAAGGCCAAGAATATTCCCCGTCGATCGACAAGGTATAAGAAAACAGAAAACGAGAAAGAAAAAAGTTTCAAGAGTATAAATATCAAAGGAACTTGTATATAGAATATGTGTCGTAGAAGAAAGATATTCGATTTGTTATAAAAATTTATATGTATATATATTTTAGAATAGTCTGTTTCTAGGTTCGATAACTAGAGCTTCTTGCATCGACGATGTCAGATCGCAGACAGGACATTACAGCGGAAAAGTATCGACTCGTTCGGTAGTTGACGGACAATCTCAGCACAGCTTCTCCAACACATCGACGAGATACTTTGGAAACAACACTTTGACTTCCAATCTCGCCAACACAAGATCAGGTTAGATCTTCCCGACCAACTTATCCGATACGTAAAACAAATAGACGCGTCTGGCCGCTTCTTAATACGATATTTCGTTTTGTTCAGAGTTGAGACAATCTCGACAATCTTTGACCGCAGCTTCTGACAGAATATCGCGAACCAATTTTTCACCCAGTCACATGCCACCGCATTCTTCGTCTAGAAGGCAAAGGCCAAGATCGTGTAATCGAACATTGGAGCAAAACCCACCGAGACCGGGTAGCAGATACAGCATAGCCGATTCAACGCACACGCTTAACAATTACGAAGAGAACAATTGGACCGATCATGATATGGACATATACATGGCGCGTAATCCAACTACGAGGACTGGTCTTATGCCTCTCTGAGCGTCCACACATCGTATGTGCGCGGTTTTGCTCAAACGTGTTCAGTGACATTTTTTCCTTCGGACCGTTTGAACTGCTCTCACTCACGTAGTTGTAATATATAACGTGACGTTTCAAAAGGTTCAGAGATTTATAGGTAGCATAGCGTTGACATAGTATCAATGTTAAAATAAAGATCTGAAATGTATGTTATTACAAAAATTACTGTGTAATAGATGTATTAACATAGTAACACGGAGGATACGTTACTAAACGTGTAGCTTTAAGAAAGTCGACGTTAAGAAATTGCTTAAAGGTGCACAGTTAAAAATATATATATATATATATATACGTGCTATGTGTGCTCGAACAGAACGTTCAATTTCAAACGGTTTTAGCACACGATCTCTCGACAAAAAAAGAAAGAAAAAAAAAAAAAATAAGGACATAGCACTAAGCGATAAATAAGTCAAGTTTATCGCGTACGTGGTGGATGTGTTTTTATCCAAAGACTGTATCATAAATCAACGTCTGTCAAATTTTGTATTATGTTTTAATGTCTTGTGCTCGTTGACGCATGTTTATAAGAGATGTACTGATATTAAAGTATTTCTTAACATACGATACGTTCCGGTAATGAGAGATTTCGCTATTAATAAATATAGAGCAATTTTGTATATTTCTACGTACCGATAATTTTATATTTCAGTATTAGAATAAAATCGAAACTTAATACACATTACGATACGGTTATGTGTATTACTCTGATATATTTTGTAAAATTAATGCGTACTAATAAATTCTAAATATCAATAGATCAACCGAAACGGCGATGTAACATCTCGTTTCTCGATTTTATCGCATTGCACAAAACTGCCGGTTCACAATTTCCTTTTACGATAAGGATTCGCGCATTTCATTTTTCTTTACGGTGCAATTTCGATTAATAAAACGTGCGGTACTTACCCAGATATAAGAATGCTCCTTTCCCATCGAAATCTGATTTCTTGCACAAACTCGTACCATAATTGTGCCAAGGCTGTCGCTCCACCGAGATAATGCGTACAATGTGCTGCAACAATTGCCAGACGCCACACTAAGCTGTCCATTGCACATGTTTTTACACCTTTCCACTGATCTTCGTCTATGTTACACGCGGTTAAGTCGCTGTACGGAGTTTTCTATAATATTAATTCATTCTATTACTTTACGGCAACCGTACCTGCTTTTACAAAACAAATAATCAACAAATAACACAACAGTTTTAGGGTTAACGATTTTAACGAAACTTCAGCGAGGTTCGCTCATAATCGCCTAACCGAAGTAAACTAACGTATCTTTGTAAGGTTTCGTGAAGCGAAGGAAACGATTGTATTACATTAATATCGGTATTATATACTACATTATGAGCAAACGAGATAAAGAAAAGCTAAAAGATAATTTGACTGTAATAGAAAGGATAACTTAATCGTAATCAAACGTTACAAACGCTGCAATCTTTCAAACAAATCGATCTTTTCTAACGATTATAAAACTAAATTTTACAATTTTATTTTACCGACTGATCTGATCGTAAATGTTTGATTGTAAATGGTCAATTTAAAATATGCTCTAGCACAGAAAAGTCTGATCGGTTATCCTAAAGTTATCCTATTAAAAGAAAAATTACTTACAGTGTTTTCTTCCGCGTCAGGGAAAAGAAAATAGAGTATCGACAATAATATTTCTTCCGGTATTGGTCCTTCTACGTTTTTATTCTTCTTCGTCGTTGCTTTACTAACAACTGTTGAAATTGTTGGTATCTTAGATTCCGTTAATATGTTAAAAACTGTACTCAACGCTTGGTCTTCTTGTTGAGAATAAGTTACGGCATCTCCCAGCAAGTCCACTATAGTTTTTTGATTATTACATTGATATAAAAAATCAGTTAGGTATTCCCCGAGTAAACAGGCTGGCGAAGAATCCATCTTTACTTGCACAGACCATTCAGGGGCAGACTGTGGTTCTAAATCTGTAAAACCTTCGCTATCGACTACGACGTTCTCCGACATTTCAGGCCACGTAGTGTACAAATGAAGTTCTCTGTAACGATTCGACCAAACAAATTATTCATCTCGTAAACTCAATTATCCTGATTACTTTTCCGTATATAACATAAAAATCTTACGCGATTGGATCATACGTTGCTCCAAATGGAAGTTTTCCAAGTTCAGCTACACCCAATGTTTCACCTTGCATGAAATCGAAATCTGGTGGTTCTTGAGTCCACGTGCTATTGGTCCAGTCTTTCAATAAATACGAGAACCTTACAGATATCATCACTGGGTCGAGCCTTGTTCCGCTACCTTCTCCAACCTTCTGTTTAAATAACGCAAGTAGGCCTGAAAATAACATATATAAAAAACTATTACATAACTGATACTGCATAACTGATACAATTACTTTTATACTGTTGTTTTAAGAACCGTATTCGTACCAGTTAGGTATTTGCAGTGCGAAGGAACTTTTTTCAAGTGTACCATATCGAAGTGAGTACAAATTCCTTTTCCAATGCTAGTTCCAAGATACATTTTCTGCCATGGTTCCTGGACTTGTACCAATGTAGGTATATCGCTAAAAATAAGTATATCGTTAAACTTAAAAACATTTTATTTAAACAGCGCGACGAGAAAGAGATCAAAGCTACTCTTTGTAATTTGAAATGTACAGAACGATTAAAAATTCCATGTTGTGACCATGATAAATGGATTCGACGTGACATTGAAGACAATATGATTTGATGTTATTAGTTTTCTATAGCTGGCTAATGTGTTATAAAGATTAACCGTATTTTTATAAAAGAGATTATACGTTTCACAATGCATTAGTTGGTGCAACTCGTTATTTCATACAAAAAATATTAGGCTATTTACAACAAAAAATCATTAATTCAAGAAATATTTCAATAATTTCTGTTTCATCTATCGAATGACATTGGGCGCGTTTCTTTTTATAAAATGACAGAGAATTTGAAATGGATTTGACCATACCGTTTCATGGTTACATGGTTTTACTGAAAAATTTGTAGAATGAAAAATAGGATAATGAAAATAACGAACATTCCCTAAACTAATAGTTTCCTGGCATAAATAACTTTATACCTTTTTTTTTTTTTTTGTGCGGAATAACAAAATGTATCAACTAATCCATTAACGAATATACGATTACATTTATGAAAATGTAGTTGACCTTCGTGCGTCATCCATCTGCTAAGAAAATTAACAACGTCAAACTATGTTTTCTTCGACGGCATCCAATTTTTGCCCACTTACTTTTGTCTGACTACATTCGTTACAATATTTAGAAGATGCAGCAGTATATACCTATCTAGGTCCCGCCTCCTTTCTTGTATTCATCGAAATACGAATTTATATAAAAATCCACAGACCAATCCATATACAACGGCAATTCTTGTCTTTCATTATAATGCGTTAATATGTTGCAAACGTGTACAGATATCCCTGGCATAGCATGATATTCTTACAACACGGTTTCAGTCTAACATGGTTTGAAAATTAAACTAACGTAAATAAAATTAACACGCAGTACTTTAAATTAATTACCGATCGTTGTAGTGAACTTATAGTAAAAGTATATACACTTTTGTTATCTATCGGAACCTAACCACCATTTTTGCATTAATTCCTTGTTTCGTATAACACTGTTACGCATGACACGGCATTTTTTTGGGAACCTAACTACCATGTTAAACAGAGTATAACTGTATTACAAAAGTGACACGATTCGAATAAGTTTTACAGGAAAAGCAAGAAACTATTTGGAAGCCTATTAAGCAGTCGATCGATTAAACATATAACATTGGCAAAGACAACAGACTCTAAGGAACAACGATGTAATTTTCTATTTCTAACTTTTTTATGATCCTGCTTTGATCGTTTTGATGTTGTAACGCAGAATCGAATTATTTTGTATTAAGTCACTCTTGAAATACAGGCGTGACATAATCCCAAGAAAACAGCTTTTCTAATTACCAATTAGCATTGGTCGCTGCGATTGCAAGAGAACTAAGTAAAATCCTAATCTTGGTCTCATCCATCACAGAATCTCTTTTAGTGGACTGTAAAACAAGAAATTCTCTAATACCATAATAGCAAGCTATTTCTAAGTGATTCCCATCGATTCTAGCAAAATCATTCGATGCATTTAACGCGTCCTTGTGACATTGTACTTTTTCCTCTTCGCTTTCCTCCAAAAGATTATCTGTATTTTCATCATCTAATTTTAACTTGTAATGCTTCAACGTAAATTCTGCATCTGTAATAACGTAAAAACATCTGGTTGCATCGGTTAAACAAGAAGAAAGTACATTGAATATTACTTATTTTAATTTTGATAAAGTAATTGTATATATGAACAAACCAGCAAAATGAAGCTTCTCGAAATTTTCTTCCCACGCACAATTGACAAAGTTTCCAGATTTTAAACAAGGACCAATTTTTGTATTTGGTAATTTCCATTCGTGCATAATTTCTTCCAATCTCGCGATAAACACTTCCCATTCAGAAGCTGTCGTAAAATCATGATGATAAAAGTCTTCGATTTCAATATTGTTCATTTTTTAAAGTACTACTGTAGATTAAAAAACGTTATTTATTAACGAACCGCTGGGTCCGCTTTAGGTTAAATGTTTGACGTTTGTTCGTTATCAATTGAGCTGCAGACTGTTACAAAGTAAAGTATAGAGCGCGCAACTATGCTTTTCCAAATACCGATAGAGTCAAATGCATTCCAATTGTTTCGAAAACATATACATACATATGCATACGAATAATTAAAATTATAAAAACACATATACACTATTATTAATATACACACATGGAAATTGTTTATTATACTTTTATAAATTTAATCTGAATTAATGAAAATAGATGAATAAAATAGACATCGTTAGAAATCAATGATTTAACGAAAGAAAACAGAATCGATCGAAAAGATTTCAAACTCGAGGATATTTCAAACATACGAATATAATTGTGTACAATTTGGCAAGATAAATTATACAATTTTTAAAATGCGCTATACTTTACCGTATTCCATATCTTCATTTCATGTTGTATACTCATATTTCACGTCGTATTGAAAATGAATTCGTACAAGTTTTGGATGTACGTAAATTAATAATATCATTTTCAATGAATTTACTTGACTTATTTACAATTTATTTAAATGTAACAACGTATACATACATTCGTAATATCAATTTGTTCTCCATCCTGGATAGTCAAACAATTAGTACATCGGTCAATAACGTGATATTAGTATTCCTCTAAGAGCTTTGGGTAAATATTCGGAAAAAGAGAGGCATCTCCGATTTCGATAATTTCTTAACATGTTGTCAAGATTATCGTCCCGAGTAGCAGTATCGTGAAAGTTTCGGTCAAGGGTGGCCGTTTAAAATGTAATCAGAAAGTTGTTATCGAGAAAAGTTTATAGTGAAATTATCTTATATTTTGATAAAGTGGTATGAACAGATAAATGCGTGAGCGGAATCCCTCTCCTGCACATTCACCCAGAGAAAACTCTAACCTGACCTAATGCAAATCTAATTCCTAAGTTAATCAGAAATGAAGTATCCTGTCAAGATGAGCATTCTGAAAAACTTATCAATGTACATGTTACCGTCGTTCGACTTTAACATCCGAGATATTTGGAAAAAACTTTTGTTAAACGTACCTTATGAATATTAAATTATTGTAGAGTAAACTCTGTCATAGGCGATCTCCTAGCGACGATCACATTCCTATGATATAACTTAACCTACACAATAAAAGAGAAAAACTAATGAGTTATAAACCGTGTAAAATTTATATTCGTCTGCCAAGGGACGTCCGTAAACGCTAACGTAGAAATACACATCATACCAAAAATACTATATTATGAATAGCATATAATATATCTAAAACTTTTATACATTAATTTATAACATAATATTAATTAAAAAATTTATGTGATTATCGAATTATGATAATATAATATACTGTGTTACAATATTATCAAATTCAAACTGCCGATATAATTTTAGTTTGCTGCTCCGATTGTATCTCATACAATGTTTTGCCGTTTGTAATTTAATTCAGCTGATATATACGCTACTAGCATTGACACAAGAGATAACGTCTCTCAATACGCAGTAGTAATTCGAGCTAGTATTATCATTATCTGCATGCCTACACGCATATATTATATGTTCATATTTATAAACTTTCTGCCTGATATTTCCCTTACAAAACAAAGAATATACAATATATACATATTATATCCCTACAGAAAGATATACGTATTTTCAATTTCGACTAATATCTTTCACATACATATTTTGTAGTTATAGATGTCGACGATAGATCGATGGTATATTCTCAAAGTAATTAATCGTAAAAGAAGGATCGCAAGTATCGTATACAATATCACAGCATCCTAAAGTAATATTTATAATACGATGAGGTATTTCAAAGTCTATCTTGAAATTATACAAGGAGCAGTATCTAAAATACTACGATATAATAAAAACTTAACTTTAAGATAAGTAAAGATTGCCAATTTTGATGTTCCTAAACTCTTAATTTCCAATTTATCTTACAATTTGTACATTTTTAGTAAAATACATCGATTAAGAGATTTCGGTAAATTTTCATAAACTAAGGATAACGTTTCAAAATTTTAAATTAAGAATCAAGTTTCTGAAAAAATTGACCGTTTAATTGCGGAGCAAAAGCAAAGAATAACGATTCGAAATATGAATTTCATATTTCGTTAATGCAGAGAAAAATGAGAGGAAGTACACAGTACCGCCGCGCCGCAACGGACGTGGGCACTGGTGTAGCCTACAAAATTTGTTCCTAATAAAATGTACCATTACAAACATCAGACAAACCGAATTGATCATTCGACCTCAAATTCTAATAAAATCTACCCGATCTAAATAAGATATTTGTAACCTGCGAAAAAGAAATCAAACTACGTACGATGTATTTAAAAAAGTGTGTGTGCGTGTGCGCGCGCGCGCGCGCGTGTGTGTGTACATAAATCATTGTAAATTTCCACGATATTACCAATATGAATTATGTGTCGAACTTCTTTTTTCTCTGATAACGATATCTCGGAATAATTATTATTTACGTCATTTATATCCGTCCGAAGGTTTATTTACACTGAAATAACGTGTATTTGTATATTTACAGCTAACTCTCAACGCAGAGCCGACGCTAATGCAATGTCTCGTCCGAGGGTTTCGACACGATATCTACATTAGCATACAGTATGGGTGGCATTAACGCACCGTGCGGTTGTATCAAATGAAATTCGTATGCTTTGTCGCGGTTTCAAATGTTGCCAAAACGAAGTGCCAACTTTGTGGAAACATCGGTCGATAAAATGCGATATATAAGTGTGACATATAATGATAATATGTGAACGTAATAGTGATATTTTTACGTGTTAGTACCGGTTGCGTACTTGATTGGATTAGATGCGATTGGATTTGAATGCACATAATATGCAAAAATGTATAAAATATCCAAAGTACCGTACCCTTTATGATATTTAATAGATTAAACAACTTTTTATCCAAGTTTCAATTTCATAGTTATATTTTCCGCTATATCGCTAATCGATTCTCAATTTCTAAATTATTTTCTATTGCATAAACTACCTAATTTAACGACAATGCCTACGAAAAGTCTACTATAAATTACAGCAAAATTATAACGCAAATAGTGATATATCTACAAATAGTAACGTTTATAATATTAATAATAATACAACTAAAAATTATAACAAGATTATAGAGCAGATTTCGAAAACAAAAGATTGGAATATCGCTATTCACGTACAACAAGTGTGGTTAAAAGAGTGACAGAGAGAGGACTGCATACATACATACATACACGCGTACATGCCTATATATCTATATCTATATCTATATATATATATATATGTACGTCGAGCGTACGCTTCCGCGTTTCTGTAAAATAAACGTCAGCTGATCGTGATTTTAATCAAAAAGAACGGTATGTGAAAATAAAACTTACGAATAACGTTGGGACTGATACCTCATCGATATTTATCAAATTCAAGTTTTACACGATTATTGTAGTTATATGCACGTTCTTCTGGACATTTTTACACTTTAAAATCTCTTATAAATGCACAGATATATGCAATCTATGTATCGCTGGGTACGATTTTACAAGTTTCGATCTTGTATCGAATTGTATCAAAGACGGAGCTATCAAGAAGAATCGATACCTCTTCGATACTTATACGAAAATATCGATATCGATTTAATAACTCTACAAACCTGTTAAGGACCAAAGTCACGATAACGCCGTACATATTTTATTTGTAATTTCTTCTTAATCGACTTACATTATTGGATTTTATTCGATTATACACTATTGAATTGGCATTTTAATTGTAAAAAAACCTTCAAAAGTTATTCAATAGTTTCTTCGTTACTATCTTTCGTTCCACTTAGGCCCTGTAATTTTATGAAATTTAAAGAAGCTGAAATGCTTCATAACGCTATAACGAACTATCTTTCTAATATTGCCAAATTTTTTTTATAACTTCGAATTGCGTAATGGCTTTTGGTGATGTATTCGTTATTCTAATACAATCTTTGTTACTTGGCAAAACGATATTTTACTTTATTTATGCTTTTCTAAATAACCTAACTGTAAACCGTGCTAAGTGCCGAGCACGATCGCAACACGAGTATTTCATCATCAAAACTGCGGAATTTTTGGGTCAAAGAGCTTAACTTTTTAGCTTCTCGGCTTTTTTAGCTTTCTTGGTCGTAAGCTAAAGGTTATGTTCATACATCCTGGGGCACGATCGTACCGAGTAAACTCGGCATATAAAAGATCACGAACAACCATTATCCGCGATACTGACATTTTCTGATTACCAATAACCATCATCGATGACTCTCGAAAATTTTCTTTCGACCCTTCGATTTCTAATAGCTTGAAAGGTTTACACCGTTTCCTTTCTCTTTCAGTTGTAGAGTACGATAACTAATTAAAGGGTAAATTCGATACTAAAAAATTAATTTTATCCTGTGCGTAACCAGCAAACTATTCTGTCGTCGGTAATGATTGTAGGTAACTGAAAAAGAATACATATCCATAATGGATAATGGTTAAATGGTTACCATTGGTAACCAAACAGATCGTAATTATTTATAACGTTTATCGACGATGAAAATCGTTCAAACTAACATATCGATTCTTATACTACGACATTCTTAGCTTGAATCGTAAGTGTTACGACAACTGTCGTCTGCGACTCTGTATGGATTTTCCATGCACTTATTCGAATGGAATTGTTAGAATATGAGAAACGTGTATTGCATCTTGTTTGCATCGGTCCCATCGTTACTCGCGTTACTCGCGTTACTCGCGTATTAATCGTGGAAATGACGATCACCGGCAGACGGCGACAGGGTCGCTACCGTAGAAAGGACTGCAGTCGCGCACGTGTGTCCGTTGTGTGAACGACGCCACGCGGCGAGAGAGAGTCGGTGCTTTGTCTCTGTGCACGTATATTCTTCCCTCTTCTTTGTCGTTTTCACACGTGCATCAGGCGTGTGCCGTCTCTCGGTATGCTCGCACCGTTCAGTAATTTTTCGGCTATCAACGAACAAGTATCTCGCGAACAGTAATTTCGAAAGCGGTGCACACGATGCCGGACAAAATCGCGCCAATGGAGAAGCAAGTTTTGGCGATCACGAAAGTCATCAACCATGAAAACGATGCGGTGAAATTGAAAAAAGAACTCGGTTTGTTGGACGGTGTCGCGATTATCGTCGGCATTATCGTTGGCGCCGGAATCTTCGTATCGCCGAAGGGTGTGCTGGAAAATAGCGGCAGCGTTGGACAGGCTCTGATAGTTTGGATCTTTTCCGGTGTTTTGTCTCTGATCGGTGCACTATGTTACGCGGAACTCGGTGAGTACTAAATATGTATCAGTCCAGATGTTACCGACGAGAAATATTTGCTACATTCGATTTAAAATTCCGACGTGATCGTCCGCGTTGCGTCTGTATCATCTACGTAGGGCTATAAAAAACGACGGCTAATCAACGGTGACACGGTGAAGAAAGGTACACGTATGGTTAGTTTTCTTTTCTTATCTTTTTCTTTGATGAAAGTACATATGTATACAACATATGCATATGGTTTCTTTAGAAGAGGAATTTAAAATATTAAAATAGACCGCGTATATATCCTGGTAATATGGTATTATTAGTATTTTATACATTATATACGTCGGCGTAACATAGAACGTGGCATAAATATTAAACGTAAAATGTATCATATCTATATGCAATTTGAGGAGAAAATTACATATAACAGAGACGTAGCTGTTATTTCAGCGTATTGTGCTAAAGAAATAGCGTATCTTTTTTATTAATTACTACACGTTTTGATTTTATTATTCGCGACAGTATACGTCTGTGGACAGACCTTTCGACTCTTGCATCACCTTTTGTCCCATTCAATTGGCTTGGAAAGTAACAGTTGTTCTAAGACACTCGCGGTCTATTTTGAAGATGTTAAATCGATTAAAAAATTTAAGCACGAAGCGATTGCATCATTTTTGTTCTTACGTTATTTTTATTTTTCAAGCCGATCGATTCGAAAAAGGGGACTCGATTGGCTCAGTTTACAGCAAATAGAACTCTAAATTATTTTTCTTATTGGCCATAATTCGATTGTCACGATTTTAAATATCCTTGTTTGTATTTTGCTGTATAAATTGAACAAGAAACGAGCCAATAACAGATTAATAAAGTCGAAGTATGCCGGCGAGCTACCAGTGGCCCGAGCGCGGTTGGGGCGCGCTGTCTCGACCGGAGAGTAGAGTCAGTTACTGCACAAAGAATTGATCCTGCGCGTACAAACTGAGCGTTATCTCAGCGACTAACGGTCGAGACGCGACAAGGGCCTTTTTACTTTTCAATCTGTTCTCAATAGCTCATTTACGACTTTATAAGCGTAATTTAAAAATAAACTGATTTAAGGATCGAAATTTTTATTTGTTTACAATAAATTTTTTACTTTCGTCATTAATTTGATGAAGAAGATGCGAATGTTCTTGCGTTGCTCGATCAAACACATGGTAACGTAAAACGGAAAGAACAATATTTTTATAACGAATACGCATTAGATTAATATTTCCTACGTACGTAATTCTTGTTTATTCCAGATAAAATCGCAATACCTGTTTCTTTTTCTAATTCGCTCCTCCTGTCCCCCGAGCCTCCGCCGGTGTCCTCCTTCCTCCTCTCGTCAGCCCTTCGCCTCTGCGCCTACCCCTTTTTCCTCCTTGTCCCTCGAAATTCTGTTCGTTCGCTCTAGGCCCGTTCCTGCGTCGTCCAGAAAGACCTCCACGCTCATCCTCGCACTCCCGCGTCTGCAACCCTCTGCCAGGTATTCTATCGTCTTTTCCATCCTCATCCTCGTCGAATCCTTCGCGAATCCTTCTCTCTCTAGTCTTATCTAGTCTCGCCTTCGTTGCGCGAGACGTCTTCCGTAAATTTTTCAATAGATTCGATAATTCCAGCGTCTCGTCGTTATAAAGCTGTTATAAAGCTGTTTTATAAAGCCTGAAAATTGAAATTGGTGTTTGGAAAGTATCGTTTGAGCGGCTCGTTGGAACTGGTCCGTGAGCCTGCAGTCGTAACACTTTATATATCTTCTATCGAAAAATGCGTTTCAAGGATTTGCGATGTTTCGTAAATGTTAAGAGACGGACGCAAGTAAGCGGAAAGGTTTCGTTTGAAAAAGTTCGTTTTAAAGAAACTCGGCTTTATCGGTCTCGTAGACACCGAACGAGATGGACAAACGCGATTAGGAAAGCTATTTTTGTACGAGCGTAGACCACGAGTCAAGCTCCGATCGCTTTCACCGTATCGGTGTTTTCCTTTTGCGACATCTTGAAAAGTAAATTGACTCTCCGCGGTGTACAATGCTCGTAGTCGGGCGACAAAAGTCAGTAGACGTCGATAAAGCACTCGCGTGCCAAGAACGCGATAGGGACGAGAAGGTGCAGCTATCGAGCATAGAAACACGGAGAAGACAGAGCGCGCGACCGAGTTGAAAAACCGATATACGGATAGAAAGGGAGCGCTGCGTACAGACCTCTCGAGTTCTTGTCTAATAACGCGTGTACGATCCTACGATAAATACACGAGTGTAACACCGATCGACGAACAGCGGCGATGCATACGCCTGATTAGACTAGACAAGGATGGAAGCAAAAGACGCCTGCATGCGACGTTTCCTTTTTATTTACGCGGCGCGTCTGCTTGCACGGTAACGTACGACCATGCTCGCGCACTCTCTCGCTCCGACTCTTTGCACGTATCACTGTGCTATCTGACGACCGTCAACCATCGAGCTAAATTTCAATGTAAATGTTCCAATTTACAAAGTCGATCGACGCGACTTTTCAACAGCTCGTATACGGCAATGTCTGAATATAGTAATTTTTAAATAGCAAAATACGCGTGTTTTAGCAAGTAATTTAAATTTACGATTTACCAGCCCCGTGATAAGGTTAGCGAGTCCTACTTTCCTTTCTCTTCCGCTTTTTTTTTTTTTTTTTTTTTTTTTTACTTTAGAAATAGGCATTTCTATTTATCTAATACACGCTGTGCGTTAAGACTGTGCTTCAGAGTGCAGACTCGAGAACGACGAACTAAAAGCATAATTAGAACGACCGCAATTGATAGAACGCTTGGAAACTGGTAACGACGCTCGACTACACGTGTTCCACGATGGTCGGAAAACAACGCTCTCAACGCCACGCAAGCCAAAGTTAACAGATTATACGGATTATATTTTTCAAATCTACACGAATTTCCAAGAACATAGAGATTCGTCGGTAAATATTTTACAATTCCGCGTAACATCGATCGATTCGTCGTTTGCCTTCGTTCGGAGACCCTGTGCCCTACCGTAAGTTGGGCCATTCCGCTCGCAGCCCACGTCCACAAGACGGGTTACAAACTTTCGCAAAAGGAGTATTCGCTATAGCAGAATACGTACAAATACGTATAGAACCGAAACGAACGTAGCGAAATATTTATGTGAAAATAATTTGGCACGGCGGTGGTCACGTTACGTTCGTAGATACCGTGAAAACGTTCGAATAGATTAACGAACGTTTTATCTATTCGTGCGTAGATGCGACTGCATCTGTAAAAAGCGTTACACCTAAACGCGACGGTTTTGATTTTGATAAAATCTTCTTTCGTAAAATTATCCAAAAATACGCCTGACTTCTCTCTATCGATGATCGGTTCGCGTTACCGTTATGGTAGCGCATCTATCGTATATCGATACAACGACACATTTTTTATCGCGAAATCAAACGAGAAGATGGACATACGACGAATGTAAAATCTGACAACATGACGTTGTTTTTTCGTCCAGTCGCGGGGAGACGCGATCGCGTTGAAGCGCGTCAACTGCCGTTGTCGTAAATTCCCGTTACGATTATAACAATCGACGCCACGAACAGGTCGATCCTCTTATTTCTTCTGGGATAATGCGGCTGTTTGTTTTGTAATAAAACTGTAGTCTACGGTTCTATAATATATATATATATATACGATAACTTGCAACACTTGTTTTCGCGTAGACTGTATCGATGACGATATCCTGTTATTGGATCAGGAGCCGATCGACTTCGTCGTGACGGAAAGTACGGTAGTTGACTACTCGAATGTTAAAGAATAGAACAGTATTTGACTCGCTTTGATACGTTGAAGAACAATATTTGATTTGACTACCCGAAGATAGGAAGAACAGTTTTCTCGAGTTAACTCGAATACCCGACGATTTGAAGATCGGTAGTTGACTCGAAGTAGTTGCCCGAAGATCGGTAGAACGGTAATAGACCCGTCTCGTACTATTAAGGAGAAAAGATCGGCCTGGGTGTACCCTTTTGAACAAAGAACTTTGAAAGAAGAACGAAGGATTCGTTGTTCACACTTTTCGGTAGAAAAGCGAGGGTAACTAAGGACTGCTCCAAGGACCATCCATAAACCGAAAATACTTGTACGAATAGAGATCAAAGTAAAAAGATTCGGTTTATGGCGGTTCCTTGGATTTATCGCGGGTCGGTGTAACGAGGTGTAGGCCTCGGCGGCCAGACCGCGAGGAACGTCGCACGGACCATCTCGCACGGCGTGTAAAGATACATAGAACATCCAAAGTATAATACGAGAGAGATACTACTTTATACGAAGTATAAAGCGCGACTCGCTTCCTGTACTTAAACGATGTAATTAAAACGTGTCGTGGCACGCGACCGATGCGACCCGATCCGTGACTCCGAGAAAAGGGTCAACGATACTTGATCGAATTACCGATGCGAGCGATTCAGCTGATTTCATCGAGTATCTTTGACGCTCTTTCTCCTATCGTACATACACAGCGTGTTACTACGTCGTTACAGACGAGATGGTCGAGTTTTTCGTCAAATTTTCAACGTTTATAGCTTTCTTCGAAAACCTATAATCCACCTATAATTCGATGGTCCATCCTTTTGATCCAGCAAGACGAAAATCAAGATAAAAGTTACGCGATGGAACGTACTACTTAGATTTATTTAGCGTCAGATTTACTTCGATAACGTTGGACGTTCGTTGAGCGTACCGATTTTTGGGAAGAAAGTTGTTTGGATCGAGGAAATTACTCCGTATGGCGGTTCTGGCAAACGCGACCTTTTTACGAACATCTCGGCGAACGACGTCGATAAAAATGATGTCCGCTTTCCGAACGATCGCCTTCTTTCTTACTAGCCTCGTATCGACAACGTTGCTCGGTCGAAATAAAAATACTTGAATTTTCAGGTACCATGATCCCCAAGTCCGGAGGCGACTACGCTTACATCAACGACGCTTTTGGACCCCTACCGGCGTTCCTCTACCTCTACGTGGCATTGTTCGTGCTGGTCCCAACTGGAAACGCGATCACAGCCCTAACGTTCGCACAATACATCTTGCAACCAGTTTGGCACGGTTGCGTTCCTCCGTACGCAGCGGTGCGACTACTCGCTGCCGTTATCACGTGTAAGAATCGTCCCTTGAAATTACAACGTCGACCATTTCGGATCGGAGTTTGGCTAGATCGTCGAACGTGGTCGGGCGCGCGATTCCAAATAAATTTTTACTATGCGCGTAGCCGTCGGCCGGCCGTAATTTCGGTTTTAATATCGGCAAAAAGCTGCCGGTACATCGATCGATCGTCGCCCATACGTACGCGTCTGTGTCGCGAAAGCGTAGCCACGCGTTCGTTGCTCGGCGACCTGTTTTCTCGTCCGTCAGCCCCGATCGATCTCTTTATCTCCGCATCGTATTCTACAGACGCGAATAAACAGCTTCTACGATAATCTCGTTCGCGACTGCATAGCGTTGCCCGTCATCTCGCCACAGCCGAATCGAAGAAACAGCGATTCTCAGGTCTGTTACAGCGTCGCAATATACGGGACTCTATCGTCCGAAAGATCGCGCGGAATAGCCAAGCTGGCGCGACTCTCCTTTATATATGCTATAAATCGGAGATAAGTTTAGATAAGATAGGTTTGGGACAGGTCGTTTCGTCCGGCTACTACGTAACACCGACGCGTACACTCGAGCCAAGTTGCCACCGTCGAACGAATTTGGCGAACTTTTACAAGAACCAAACGACGTTCGTTCGTCCATCTTTCGAGAAAAATTACGCGTAAGATTACGTATAAGGAGAAAGTTGTTCGGAATCGTACTTCCGACAGCGTGTTAAAAGATCGCGACTTTAAACTAAAGAAGAAGAAGAAAAATTCGATCGTAATTACCCGTAGGTAATCAAGCGCCGTAATTCGAGGTATCGGTTATTTGAGAGAACAAAAAGGAATACCGATATTTGCAGAGAAGCGAGTAGAAGGGAGTAGCGAGCAGGGTCGCGAAATTGTCTTTATCGCATAGAGAACAGCCATCTCCTTATTGCGACGTGTCAAATTTAAAGTTCCGCGGCGACGAACAAATCGCTCCGTGTTCTCGCCTATCGTGTAATTATACTTGTTACAACGGCAGCTCGAAGATGATGCGCGATATACGATCGTGGTGGTAAATGTTACGCGTTACCGTATCCTGTGCATACGATTATATATATATATATCGTAATATATCGTAATCCAACGTTTCTCGCTCTCCGAGATCGAGACGTACCATAGCGCGAAAAGAAACGGGCGGATCGTAGACGAAACTAATAGTCGACGACGACAACGACATTCTCTAGTTTTTAGGCACGTCGCGAGTAACAACGCTACTTATAATCACAAATATCACGCGTCAAGAACATTTTAGAAGCTACATCGATAAACAACGTCGATATAACGTTCTTTGTAACATTTAACGTTTATAAGGTAAATGATGTCCAGCGTCAACTTACTTTCCACGGTGTTTGCGCCATATTTAACGTAAATGGAGGCAAAAGATCGTAAAAATCAATTAATATCCGCAGAGATTAGATGGAATTATTTGGCAATAGATACTTGCCAATAGTCGTGTGGTAATTGTCGGATAAACGGAAATTAAGATTAATTTAATCGAGTACTAAGTGTTGCGCGATATACGATATTGCAAATACGCGACTCGATGTAGCCTGTACTTGACATTGATCGTATATTATTGTTATTAGCGTTTTAAGCGTAAGCGATACGCAATACGTTTTTGCACGCGTTCTTACACATAGATACGCAACACACGTGCATTATGCGAAAACCGCGAAATAAAAAACGCATTTTCGTAATCTATTTCTCCGATCGCTTAATAAATCTGATCTATCCAAGTTTCGTTCGCCCGTTCGCATTCTATCCGCAACATCCGCGATCTAACGATACAAATCAAACTTTTATCCGACGGAATATTTTTTCATCGTTTGCAAATAAATTTTCTTCCCTCGTTCTTATTCGCTGTCCATAAACGCGAATAAAATTTTACCGGCGCTAATTCGTATACGATTCGTTATTACGGGCACGATAAAAGTTTATCTCGAAGCAGAAACGTGCAATGAGATAATTTGAGATATTTGCGTACTTTCGAGTAGCAGTTGTAACGCGCTTCGCACAAACGTTCGCCCGTGTGTATGTAATTTCATTTCCACGGATATTAATGTTACAGGCATTGATTACTTATACATACTTGTCGGCGACCTTTATTCGCTAACGCGTACGTCCGTAAGATCTACCGCGTGTCGTCGAAGATTCTTAATACCGAGTTTTCGAAAGTGTTGGACTTTCGTTTCGTTTCGTTTCCTTTCGTTTCAAGTACGTATAATACATTTTCTAGAAATTGCTACGAGAAGGTAATGGCGACAGGAAAAGAAGAAGGAGAAGAAAATGGCTCGTCGTTTTAACGAAAAGTTGGCCAACGGGTTTTTAGGACGATCGTAACGTTTAGAAACGTGAATGAACGATCTCTAACGGGCAATCTGCAACGTACATCGTGTATATTTCGAACGATAAATGTTCCGTAATGTGGCAAATATCGCGTATAGTTATTATTATTATTATACTATAGTATAATAGTCGATAGTCGTTGTACACCGTATGGGAAAGTCGCTTTTACGGGCATAAAATGTTGGAAAATTTCGTTGCCAAGTTAAAAGCCAAGTCGTACGTTTGAAAGAATCGGGAATTCTTTTGTTACGGTGTTTGGTGTTTGAGAGATATATACGGTATTATTTAGAAAGCCGACGGTAGCTTAGATTTCGACCAACTTTTACTTTTCCGTTTTATCGCAGCTCGGCCTTAGTCGCTGAGATATTCGCAAGTAACCGTCGATACCACTACAGCGAATTCCGCGTGCATCCGTAGCACCACACGCGTCGGTATCGTTCGTTGAATTTATAAAGCCAACTCAACCTAACTCTTATCTTCTGTTTACACGTATGTAATATGTTAACGAAGGCTGATCCTTCTAATTACAGCTCCGTATTAAGAACGATTATCGTTTACGATAATTTCGAATTAGCCTTTCAAATGCACCGGTTTGCGTAATAAATAACCACGCGATTACACTTCGTATCGAGCTTTATATTTTATCGTCTGGTCCATCGTATCGGTAACGATCGTTGCTGCAACCTCGCGTACGTACTTGCAAATTTATACCGTGGTAGAACAATAAATACCGACGAATGGCCGATGAACGGAAATAAAGAAACGGGAAAAATTTTTATTTTCCCTTTCGATCGCAAATAAATGATATTGTCTGGTCGATATGGTTGCAGGCTTGTTAACAGCCATTAACTGTTACAACGTGAAATGGGCGACCAGAGTGCAGGATATCTTCACCGGAACGAAGATTTTCGCCCTGGTGATCATCATGGTTGCCGGATTTTGGTGGCTGTGCATGGGTCACACGGAAAATTTTCGACATCCCATGGATGGAACGAATACCCAGCCTGGCTACGTTGCTCTAGCCGTTTATTCAGGCCTGTTCTCTTATTCCGGATGGAATTATCTGAATTACGTAACCGAGGAGCTAAAGGATCCTTACAGGTAACGTATCGTTATTTCTATCGGAAGTTCGACGCGTGTCGATCGACAGAGTCGTTTGCGAGCCTTGCTCCGTTCTTTTGCGATCGAACGTTGAAAAGTAGAACGGAAACAAATATCTTCTAATATTTACGTCAAAGTTTACGATTACTATTTACAATTACCTTGATATAATTTATACGTGGGATACGTGAAACACGAAATTGTACGTTAAAAGACGAAGACTCTAACACCTTTTACGTATAAAAGGATAAAATCGATCGAGTTTGCTTTCCGAAATGTTGGATCATCGATGTTTCATCTTTGGAGATGTCGCGCGATAGAATTTTTCAAAATTCTTCCCCGAACAGTCGTCCTTCGGTCTCCCACAGAGACGAAGAAAAAGCTTATTTACTTAAAATAATGATCGAGCGATCGAACGAACCGACTCGCAAGCCACGTTCGTAATTATACGAAGAGCCTGGATCGCGACCGTAGTACGTTCCTTTCTCGCTTTCTCTCCGCCAAAAGTCACGATGTTTCAAAAGTCACGGTTGTTAAACAAAAAAGGAAACAAGATTCGTTCCTTTTCCTTTGGCGGGCATTTTCGCGCAGCTTCCACTTCGTAACTTCGTGTTGTGCTAAAATTGGTAATAAATTGGTAATATTTCCCACTCGAGACTCTTCGTTTACGATTACGACCGATTTAACGAAACATCGCTTAAAGATCAGTTGGTTCGATCGTGCGATGTATTATACTTTATTCGGCTCGTTCTCGAGATTACGAGTACGAACGTTTCAAGAAGTAGAAATTTTAACCGCTAGAATCTGTATTTATCGATCTCTTAAATTAACTCGATACGGATGAAAGTACGTTATAAAGTACATATTCGTTGAAACGGAGGGAATTCGACGCAACTTGACATTGCAAATTTACGATTAATTAAAAGAAATAATTACAATATGGTCTGATAATATCGTAAAATTTTTGACCGGTGCAGCTATAGTAGCCACGCGTCTCGTAGAACGAGCCGTGAAAAGTATGCGTAAAGACTGATTTTGTCCACCTACTCGCCGTGCCGATCGACCGTGAATCATCCTCCGTCTTATCCAAAAGTACGAAAAAGGTCGAAAAGCATATTTAAGCTTCCACAAGATGCACCGAAACTTGAGCTTTCCGTTAAAGATTTTAGAAAATTTCTCCTACGAGGCGAATAGAAATGAACGTTAGATTTGTTGGAAAAACGGCTGTAGCTGGAGCTAACGACGCTAGCGATAGTCCTACGTACCGCTTCGATAAAAACATCGTTCCTTGTAAACGCCGTGCTGATACTCTTGCTTGCCAACGTGTACGAGCGTTTCGTCCAACGGCCAAACTTTCGATCTACGTAGGAACGATAACGAATTATCGTTCGGATGAAAACCGATAGGCTAAATCGACGAGTAAAGGGTACCGAGCTCTCGAATCAGGCACGATCAAAGTATCGGAAACATTATCTCGTTTAATTTTTACGAACGTCTTTAAATTTGTCGCCAGCCCCTGCCCCAACTACCCGCGATCAATGCACACCAACAGCCGTGTCAAGCGACGTGTCACGTTCAGAATACGGCCGATCTACCATATTTTGCCCTATATACGAATATATACTGACATAGCCGTCGCAACTTTTTGCCGTGCAAATATATTATCGTGCGTCGTCCGTCGTCCGTTTCCAGAGTTTTTTCTCCGAGCTCGGTCCGTAAACGATCTATTCGTTGCCGCGAAACTCTAAGCCTTTTCGCAAACTCGCTCTCCTTCTCCTTTATCCGTATTATCTGTCTCTAAGAAATATATATTTAACCGAATCTTATCACTGAAAAACACGTCTCACCTCTAGCGCACAACGAAAGAATATACGAAGTCGAAGCTGCGCGCGGCAGATGGAGAGAGAGAGAGGACAGCTCTTGTCTTTTTAACCGACTTCGAAAAGGAGGAGGTTATCGATTCGACGAGTATGTATCTTTTATGTATGTCCAGCGATTATTCCGCAGCGGACGATCGTTCCTATCGGGACGAAAACTTTTACATTTTGTAGAGGATGTTCCCCTGGTGGTGTCTCGCTTGCAGAAATTTCCGGACCGTCGTACACGAGGATCGTTCGCGATGCGCCACGATACCCGTTACGCTCGATATTTATACCCCGATAGATCGATGCTCGAAGGACTTGCCGGCAGTAGTAGAGAATATCCCAAAACGCGATCCTCTTGACGCGAAATCAACTTTTACCGTCTGAACGTATACACGGTGGAAGCCGAATAGCGTCAAAGCGATAAACGGACATCGTTCGATACCGAAGCTCCGTATCGCGTCGCGTTCGCGTCTTTCAAGCGATCTCGCGGATTTCAACCACCTCGAGACGTTATCGTCAAGGTGGACGTTTTTCGCAATTTTTTCCTATACGTATAAAGTACTGCAGGGGAACATCCTGCGTACATAATATATCCACGTTGCGCGCAAAGTTCCCATCGCTATCATCTATATATATATATATATATATTTAGTCGTCGAGTCGTGGTAAATCGGCTATAACTACAACGATTATATCGAAGGGAACAAAACCATCGTTGTTCGATTTATTTTCAATTTAACGACACATCCTGTCGAACAGAAGCGATAAGCGTTCAACAGCGTTCGCGCAGGTTGCACGCGATTCAATTTTTCGCGCGGTGTGTTCGTTCGATCCGAGCAACTAACAACGAGCACGAAAGTGGAACGAACTTCTCGATAACGTCGCGAACAAAGATATTTGTAGAATTACGAAGTAAAAGTGACGCATCGTGTATGCGTGCGATATTTACGTAGTTTATATTTAAAACATGAATGAGATTTTCGTGTTTCTAAATCTAGAAATTTGGCGATTCGTGTTTTGCGCTCTTTGTTCGTCTACATTTATACGAGTCTTTGTTGTTGTCACGTTTATTATCGATAGAAGCGACAATTTAAACGAAGGAAAAATTAGAAGAAAATACACATGTGTTTTCGCTAATAACGAAAAGCAGAAAGCGAATATTAAGATCTAAATAAATATTCAAATATCGTTAAAAATGACGTTCGAACCATATCGACGATCGTACTTTTAACGACAAGAACGTAATTCTTTGTACAAAATTAACAGTAGGACTTGATTTTTTGGATAGAAAAATCTTTTACCACGAAAATAAGAAAAGTCATTTGCCGAAATGTCAATTTCATAGAAAATTTACCAACGGTTTCCTCGACGTAAATTATTTTCTATTACATAGTTTTTTCCTATTACCGAAACGAATACGTGATAAAAGTGGAGGGAACGTCGATAAGTGAATCGAGAAAGTTATCTCGATAACGTGATGTAAAAAAAGATATATATATATATATAAAATTATCATTTTTGCAGAAATCTTCCAAGAGCGATTTGCATATCATTGCCGTTGGTGACCGTGATTTATGTCCTGGCGAACATTGCTTATTTCGTGGTGTTAACGCAAGATGAAATTCTGGCATCGAATGCTGTCGCTGTCGTAAGTTTATCTTTATTTCGAATTCGTTTGTTTTGTTTTTTCAGAACCGAACGTTTCTTGGACATTGGGAAAATTTTCTTCCTATCGATTATCGACGGTGAAAACGCACCTATTCCGCTGCCTTTGCAAAGAAGATACAGTACGTTAGAATTACAGACAGTCTTACAACAGCAACAACAAAATCGGTTTGACACGGTTTATAAAAAAAAAATCTGCAACTTTCTTTTTGGTAACTACGTGGAACAACGCGAAGCTCTCTGCTTTTCTGTCCGCCTCCGTTTCTACGTCCTCTTCTCTTGTACCGCCGTTTACGCTCGCTCCCACCGTCGCCTTTTTAACTCTGCTTTATTCTTATTCCCATTAAATTTGCGTATTACTTTCCAGAAAATAGGTGCACGTATAACGGCTAAAATCATCATCTATCGATACAAACACGTATCCAATTTTGCTGCGTCGTATCCGTATTTTGCCGATGCGATTTTTCGCGGATATTTTCACGCCACAGCGTTGCTCGGCGTTACTTGTTACTTTGCGAACAATTATTTGGAAACCGAGTCAACGTACCCGAGCATCGCGCACCGTTAACGCTCGCGTTAGTACAGTGTTGATACAGCGTTGATACAGCGTTGATACAACGATATTAATACGCGTTATGAATTATCAAACTACACCAGGGATATGTGAATATATACTTTTCTATCCTTCGATCTTTCGTATTTCTCGGTAGTTTGAATTTCTTTCGAACTGCATCTTCAGCTACAGGCGATCGTATCGGAGAAAGAATATTCGTGTAATCTTTTTTTGTACGTGCTTAACGCTCGAAAGTGAACCGTAAAAGTAGCTAGAAATATAAACGTAACGTTGGAAAACGTCGCGTTAACGCGAATACGTTCGAGGTTGATTCGTAATATTTTCTGGCGGTGATTTTTCCTTGGGAAAAAACGAAAGCTACGAGAACGAGTAAGCTCTATGTGTCGACGAAACCGCTCGGAAACTACACCGATCGACCGCGTAAATTAGCAAGTAGAAAAATAAGCTATTATTACGACGCAAACGTTACAGGGCCAACGTTGTTTCAAAATTCACATTCCACTCTACGATTGTTTCCACGATCCTTTTTCTGCGACTAGAACTTAAAAGTGATAAAAGATATCGTATAACGTGTAGCGGTAAATTTCAAAGGTGCAACAGCGTTCTATTAGAAATTATTATCTATCTATATATATATATATATATATATAGATAGATAGATACACAGTAAAGAAACAAGAACGGCATTTACGATCGTTTTGCCGCGTTTCCCTCCTACGCTTTGTCACGGAGTCGACTCGTGCGTGACACGCAAACGTACGCATCTCCCAGTTACTCTCGAAAATAATAGTTACGCGTTATAGCGTTTTCAATATCCAACGAACGAAACAATTTCCTGTATCCTCGGCTACGCTCTTTCAATCGTACGGATGAAAACAAAGAAAAAAAAAAAAAAAAAAAAAAAGAAAAAGAAAAATTCGCGTAAAGGTACGCGGTAAGCAGAAACAACTTGTTAATTTATAAATTTGTCGTTCTGCGCAGACTTTCAGCGACAAACTGTTGGGTGTGATGTCTTGGATAATGCCATTGTTCGTAGCTTGCTCAACGTTCGGGGCGTTGAACGGAGCAATTTTCGCATCGTCGCGATTATTTTTCGTAGGAGCTCGCAATGGACATCTGCCTGCTGCCATTGCTCTCATCAATGTGCGAAACTTAACGCCGATGCCGTCGCTCATCTTTCTCGTAAGTATAGCCGTTGTACTTTTATTCGGCGCTCAAGATACTCGAGGCGAAAACCAGGAAACAACGATTCCATCGAAAGATAAATTTTTCTCTCGTTCGACGACACGATCGAACCACTCTCGTCTAAACAGTCGACTAAAAACGTACTCGACTGTTCTTGATACGCGTATGCGGCTCCAATTGATAGACCAACACCAGTTGACAGATAATACTCGATAATTTATCTCGACCGGTATTTGTATCTGTAGAACGTGGCGATTGTTTATTCTTTTCTTGGCGTTTCGAGTATTGCACGATATTGGCCGTATAATTTATCCGTCCGAGCGATCGTAGCAGACGAACGTGAAAACAACGTTAACGGTGATATTAGTTAACGGTATGTCTATCGTTGATCCTATTCTTCGTATTTATCGCTCGAAATGGTCGAATTTCAAATATTCTATATAGAATAATCGTATCTAAGGTTAAACTATACGTATCGAAATAATTGCAAACGTACCGTTGAACGTTTATTATTTTTAACATCATTTGCCACGCTACTTTCGGTATTTTGAATTTATATCGAACGACGCGTTTTCCGTATTTTCCTTCCAATTCTCCTAATTACAATTAGGAAATAATAAAATATAAAGGATTAATTTTTTCTCGCTGTTGTACTCGGATTGGCTCAAGCGTTAAACTATAATTTCCGTTTCTAGTGCATTATCACCCTGGCACTTCTGATCATAGAGGATGTCTATGTGCTAATCTATTATGTTAGCTTCGTTGAAGCACTATTCACTACGCTCTCGGTGTCTGGCCTCCTCTGGCTTCGTTACAAAAGTCCCGATCGCCAACGACCAATAAAGGTATGCGAAGAATATAAAGATCGCAAGTTTGTCCACCTCCGTATTTTATCTATAATTATTACAGCGCCAGTATTCTATTCGTTTATGGGAAACTCGAAGATGAAAACGAATTCCACGAAATTAATGCGTAATAACGAATACAAAGCACGATATACCTTGTATTTCTTTAACATTACATTCTCAAAGATACGAATTACCATAAAAATTCACAATATGTACAGCGATACGTTATTATTATATATATCAGGCAGAATCGTTTCGAATTATTCAATTGCCTAAATTGAAATTGTAATGAATTCGTAAGAAATTAGAAACCGGTTCAAACTAAACACAGATTCAGGTATAAAACATCCGGCACGTAATAAACGAGATTCAAATGAAATAATTGAAAAATACAGTAACGAATATTAAGCTAATAAAACGAACGAACAAATACGATTTTATACGATTGTCATACAGGGGACAAAATATATAATTATCGTTTAGAACCGAATCGCGCGATCGTTCGTCCATCAGGCATAGTTATTCGATCGCTAATGACAACGAATAAAGATAAAATAAATAAATAACGTTGATCGTTGTAATTGAATTAATCTTCAATTTTAATTTTGATAATAACGTTGTTTCTTTCTCTTCGTTAGGTGTCTATCGTATTACCAATTATATTTTTCATAATATGCGCTTTCCTGGTCACGTTCCCATGCTACGTGTCTCCATGGGAAGTGGGAGTAGGAGTGATAATCATCTTATCTGGCATTCCTATGTATTGCATCTTCATTCATTGGGAAAAGAAACCTAAATGGATTATCAGATCGTCCCGTAAGTGCTCTCTAACAATTGTTTTCTTAATTAACGGAGTATCTTCGAGATCTAACAATACTCGGACTTGGCTACCTTTTATTTAGAACGCAAGTAATAAAATCACGCTGAATAAAGTAACGAATATTCGAATAACGAATGCTCGACGTTGCTCTACTTTTCCAATATTTCCAATATTTTTATATATTTCAATTCGGTAGACTTCAAATATATTTCAAATCGGACAGACTTCCTTTCGTTCGTAATACGCGCCTGTGCGTTCTGCGTTATTTCGACGAATAGATAAGAAAGATATTTGACGAATTATATTTTCTTATTGGAAAACAGTCGATAAAAGACTCGAAGAGTAAGGTAAAGTAGACGTATCTACTCGAATATTAATTCTCATTGTAATTTATCGATATAGAGCATACGTTTATTTATATAACCAAAAATTGTTTATTTTTTACAGACAATTTCAACATGATCTGCGCTAAATTATTCATGTGCGTGCAAGAGGAGAAGAGCGATTGATCACCAAGTGCCGTTCTACTATAATTAACGTTTAGAATTACTTTATTATATTAGTTTCGTATAGAAATTTATATAGCGCGAATGCGTGCTACATCGATCTATCGATTTCTTCGTTTATAAATACTAATGACAACTATGATTATTTCGTTACGTTAAGTTAAGTAGATCCGACTTCGAACGAAAGCATGCCCGACATTCCAACGAAATCTACAAACATACGTTGTTTCTCGTCGAATTTATAAATGAACGAATCGATCACACTTGATTTGTATTTTTATATACATATTGTCAATGATTTTTAATGCCTATATGTCGATCGGGCGGTTCATCGATTATACGCAATAACATTTTCTAATAATTCGTATTCGTAACAATTGCGTAGCATAATTGCTATATATTAGTTGCATTTAACTAGAAGAGAATCGTCTCTTCTTTCACTTTCAATATCATTTACCAAATTTCTCGTTTATTCAAACTGCTTCAAAGCTATATAGGTACAACGAGATAAATAGACGCGCTGAAAAGTGCACGCACAATGAGAATCTTAGAAAGTCAATTGCTCGTTTATTATAGAATTTGTAAATACATATTAAGTAGAATTATTCCGGACCTAAAATAAGAAAAAGTAGGAAAGGGAAGAGCAGAAAAGTAAAGGAATACGCGAACTTTTATCTTTAGATGATTTCCATTTGCAAATTCCTTAATTTAATTTTCTTAATTGCCTTAATAACAAATTTTAACAACTTCTTATCGTCTCTGGAGAGATGATTTTGGTCTCGTTACGTGATCTCCTTGCCTGAATGAAATTCATTTTGCAACAGAATTGTTTCCACTGTTAAACGTTTCTTCGCGCTTCGTCCTCCGTTGCCATTCTTACGGTTAACCATTCTTACGAACACGATTGACGATGAACAACGCGATTTAGCAAGAATTCCACAGGATTGACCGATAAATTTCAAATTGACGAATAGAAAAAGGTTTAAGAAAAAGGAGAGAAAAGAGTACTCTTACTCGCTTAAAAAAATTCATACACTCTTTACTTTTCATTTTCCCCCGTAATCTTCTTTGCTCTTATACGAATCGACGATTATTAACCACTTTGTACGTTTAACTACAAGGTTGTTTACCGTGTTCTGTAGATAATGCGTGTGTATAAAATCACATGAAATCACATAAGACTGCGACAAGTATTTGTCTCGCGATAATACACGTGCTCCGTTTTGTGCATTGGCCAAAATTAATCGACGATGCATAAAATATTCACTATCACGCAAAAACCTATTTGATTAATTCATGGTCGTGCATTGTTTTAGGGATCTTTTAAACACGTTTCAAAGCTATGCGTTTGATTGTAATAACTAAAATAATACGTATCAGGTATTATTTTATTAATAGACGCATAATAACCATAGTAATACAAGTAGTAGAACCGTGTGTATTTAAACTATTTAATTGTACATACAGAAAATGAAGCGTTATAAATTATTTATCACAATTCGATCAACCATGCTGTTCGATAGGTGAACGCCGTACAACAGCGTTCGTCCGTAAACCAATTCGTAAACCAATGATAGTAAGTAATTCTTACATCGATACACGTATGTATCGCACCATGATTCGATTTAGTTACGTTAAATTATTTATAGAATGTCGAAAAGAGAAGCGATTATTATTCTATAATTAACGCGCTGAAAACTATACTTTATAATTCATGATTGTATTTCTGCTACCGTGTGACACGTCTGGTCAAGCGATGCATTTAAAGGATAGAAAAATTGAACGGTATCTTGCACACTCGCTATATCAAACAATACCGGTTATTTTATATAACGTGACAAAGATATTTTACAACGAGATAATATTTTATACTGCTTATTAGTTGATCATATCTACTCGTCGACCAACAAATTTGATATTGCATCGTTGTAATAACGCCTTCTTAGCTCTTTCTCTACAGACGTCTCGATTTTAACTGCGATGCATAAATTTAATTTACGATTTAGATAATACGTATTTTTTAAGAAACAGAAAGCTAGTATGTAAAACACTAGGCCTTTTGAAACACGTCATAAGCAATTAATTATCATACGGTGATAGTAAATGTGTTCAAAAGGATAGCGATCGACCATGTGCCTTATATGCGTAACGCGTGTAAAAAGAATTTTGCGATTAAAATTTTCCCATACAACTACATTTGTACGCGAAACGTATCGTCATATACTTTTATATATATATTTAATTACGTTTGTCGCTGTTAAATTGGTCGTTATTCGTTTAATTAGTAGTAACGTTCCGAATATGTTAACTGATCCTGAATCATTGTAACGTTATTTGTTTAAAAAGTAACGAAAAGCCGTTTCATTATCTTTTAAAATAATCAGCGATCGGATCGAAGTAACTTGAAACAATTGATTCGATGAATTCGCTTGTGTACCATGAAAACTTCAAATATTTTGTATTAATCGCGCTTGCGAAGAAATCGAAATTAAAACGTACCGAATGAAAACGTGAAAGAATGACAAAAACGTAAGCAACAAATATCACGATAGGTGTAATAAACCATGTATTAATGTAACAAATCTTTTTATTTAATCATTTTCTAGCCGTAATGCTAGATAAATAATGCTAACCATTACTAATGTTTTCAATTAAATAGCAAACTGGATATAATCTTTTAACTGAATATCTTTCGCTCGTTTTCATTTTACGATCGATAATAATAGAGACAGTATCAAGTAAATACAATAGTACAATGTATATATTTGAGTCGATTTACAATTAGTACAGAATGTCTCGCGCACTCGTACGCATATATAGAATGATGTTGTTAATTTCAGAGTACTGAAAATTATATTACACTGTGCTATGAAATACGTTGGGAAATTGGCTAGCATAATAAAAGTTAAACTTAACGCTACGCTATTTTTTTTTTTTTTTTTTTTTACAAATGTTAATCGACGCAATATAAAAATTTATGCACGCGTTCGTAACATCACATGTCCAAGGCAATGAGAGTTGAAACAAAGATGTACAGAATCGGGAGACTACGTTTTCTCTTCTTCGCTTAAAAAATCTGTAGATATTACAAATATAAATAACATGGCGTGGTATTAAATTTTCTATTATATAGTAACAGAAATTACTCGATCATCGTAACGAATGTCATACCTTCTATACCACTAAATTCTTATTCTTACGTTTCAATGGAACGAAACTGATTCGCTGGATGAAAGACATTTTTTGGTAACAAGTTAACAAAAATATTTGTAAATATATTTAGATATCCACGTAAAAGTTACAAAATATTTATCATTAGGGTATGTTTATTACTCGTAGTAATACGATCGTGATAGTTTTACCGACAATCCATCCATTCCAGGTGGAATCGGTAAAATAACGTTTTCGTAATTAGATCGCGAGCTTTGTCATTACCGTTTCAACCGAATTAACAAATTCTTGATTTCCGTTTTCCTTTTTCAACCACGTATTACATTATCTGTCATTTATAAAAGCAACATTTTATGCGATTATAACGCAGTACATTGTTTCCGGGAAAAGGAAGTACAGAAAGCATTCGATAATTGTACAAAAAGATGGATGCTCTGCGTAATTGCACAGTCCTCGTCCCCGCTACGGACTCCGACTACTAATTCTATGTACTAATTCAACAGTGAAACTTTATTGTTTTCCACCACTTCTTAATGAAACTTTTACCAACGTATTTGGCAGACGTTTCTGATTAAAACGAGTGCGACGAACTCGTAGAACCGATCCGTCCTCCCCGTATGTATAACCGTTTAGGTGTCGCTTTATTTCCGAGATACTGTAAGGTATCGCTACAGTGTATTTCTGTTTATAATTATGCGTTTGCGGCAGCGTACGCGTCGGTATCGGATGCCGGCCGATCGTTCCTCCGTTTGCAAAGATGGTTCGCGAGGTAAACGACCGACATCGAACAGCGATGCGTAAGCCGGCACGGAACGCGCGATTATAAGCAGAAACAGAGTGTAACGGTAGCTTGTAATATCTCGGAAAGTAAACGAGATGGACGGTTATACGTGTAGGAGAAAGATCGGGGTTAGGATAGGTTAGGGGTTGTCGCGCTTTACAACGTATTAAAAAATCATGGAACTCGAAGAGAACGGAACGGTTCTACGAGTTCACCATGAGCCAATTACGCGATGCAATTCGAATCACGCTTGCTTCTTGATATGTACGTAATTATTATTTACTAAGTAAGCAAATATGCTCCAAATAACATGGTATTTGGTGTCGTTCTAATCAAAAAAACGCGACAAAGGTGTTGGTAAAGGTGTTATCGATCACGAGTCAAAAATTTGGCACGTCTGAAATCTCAGTTTCTAGGAATAGGATCGTTTTTACGTGTGCGCAATTCGGAAAACTCGAGTCCGTATCTTTGCACGATTATCGAATGTTTCCCGTAATGATACAAACCGAAGTCACATCCGAAACCTGTTGATCGCGAGCACGAATTCTTAAATAACAGCCATAGTCTTCCGTTCCTTCGGAAGGTCTGCAGAGTTATCCTTCCGTAAGCGGCGGTGTAACCCAACCATACTTCTCGTGCGTTTTTACCAGACTTCTGAAGGATTCTTCGGCGGAACGTCTGTTAAATTCTTTGCTGGTCTTTGGTTTTCTCGCTACGCGACCCTGAAAAGTAGTTTGCGGAATACAATAGTTTTGTGTGTGTGTGTGTGTGTGCGCGCGCGCGCGCGCGCGCGTGCGTGTGTGCGTGCAATTGTTTATCCAATAAATTTTTGTATACATATACAAGGAATTATCTTGCGAAGCTCGCAAGGAAGATTATTAATATGTAATTAATGACTATGACTAATTAATGACGTTTAACCGATATATATATATATATATATATTATATTAGGTTATCCGGAAAATGTCTTTCTTTTACAGACACGTCTTTTACAACGATGCATCTTTATACAAACATGAAACCTAATCTATCAAACGTTCTGATCTTTATCTTGATAGAACAAAATGGATTATACGTAATATAAAACGGATAATGTTGTGCATCCATTATTTCCTTATAAAACGAAAGAAACTTTTTCGGACGACCCAATATACATATATTTAACCGATAACGATTAGCCGACTTGACAAACAAGCAGATTATCAATTCGATGATTATCTGTCTTTTACGTACAGTTGGTCGCACCATTATTCGGAGCCGCTTTAACTTTTCGAAACATTGAAACGACTCGAGTTTTTTGAAAAGCTAAAACGATTAGCTCGCTAGATGGCGCGCAAAGAATTTTATAAAAATTCCGATTGATCGCTTTTTATAACATTTTTATTCTGTCGTAATCTGTAATGAAAATTTAAGCAATCCTGATATCATAGATTTATATACACGTTAAAATGGTGCGAAAGCAGCGTGAGTTGGTGTACCGTATGCGGGAAACAACTGGTTCAGGATCGCGATTGTCGTAGCTTCGATTCGAAATAGGACGCTTGCCGTAAGCCTCAACAACGATCACGGACATCTTGATGTACCGGCCAACGGTGCCGTACAGTCTACGCGTATGCGTTTCCGAGAATCTACGGACGTATTCCCAATGGTAGTCACGAAACTTGGGTAGAGGTTGTCGATCGTCGAGGATCGGCTGGCCGAGCAACGGTGACTCTATGGTCGGATATTAAACTTATCGCTGTAAGCGATTGGCCCTATTTGCGACAAACGTTCGACTTGTTGAGGCTGAATTTTCTCCCTTCTTTCTTTCCTTTTTTCTAGCTAGCCTTAAAAGGATATTCAGTTAAGGCGTATAATCCGCTCTTATTTCCATCAATTCCATTATCCGTCGGATTAACTGTCCGCAATCCGATAACGTTAACATCGCAAAAATTATCAACTGGCCTCGACTTATCAACCGTTAAACTTAATCCAGTTAGGATTCTATCGATGGTATCGATGGGATCCTAATCCGTCGAATCTAGCTACAAGCGTTTCTTCCTTTCTTCGTAAAAATTGACGGACGGTACCGGAGTCGCGCTTTCAAGCGTTTACCAGTATATCTCCGTATCCCCTAAATCTCTCTCAAGTCCGTGAAGCGTTCCTTCCTTTGTTCGTACGGAATCGCAGAGAATCCGCGCGGAATGCTCACTCTGGCTCTGTAGCTTGCTTCTCCCAATAGTCACTTGGAGATTATTCCCAGCATCCTGGGGCACGGTGTCTCCTTTTGCTCCGCAATCTCTATCGCGTTATTCCAAGTTGTCGTACTCGCACGAGCACGCTGAAACACCTTATTCTCTAACTATTCGTTCAAAACTATATCGCCAAGTTCGATCTTACACGCTCGATGCTTCTGCCTACGAAAAGTCAGATTCTACGTTGCCGTTTATGGGCAAACCTTCGAACAAATAGAATAGGAATAGGAATAAAAATAGACACGTACGTGCACCGTAGATACTGCGCGAATGCGTCGCGCAAAACGGTTTCCCAAGCTGACGCAAAATATTCGACTTCACTCGGCACACGCTTTCGCCTATACTTTCGATATACTGGGTATGTACGAATACCCAGACCCGTTACGACCATATTTCGAACGCTGTTGGTAAACGCGGTTGCCGAAGAGTATGATCCTTCGCGATAAAAGCAAAGCGCACATCTTCGCAAAGTATGGCGAATCTTTTGGAAACTTCCGAATCGGCGAAAAACGGCGAAGAAGGTTGAAAAGGATATTTTACCTGGCCTTTAACGATGCTGGCCGCGAATTGCATGATAACAGCTTCGATCGTGTACGCACTGGCCCATCCTCTGGGCGTGAGAAGCTCCATACAGATCGCACCGCCCTCCATAACGAAGCCTTTCTCGATTCTTGGCGAAATAACGCGCATAAAAGGTGGAGCGAACGGGAAATTCTCAGGAAACACCACATGCAAAAGTATGTAAGGTATATCGAGCTCCCTCATGTCCGCGGCCAGTTCACTTTCCGGATCGATCTTGTGCAGTCTCACGTGCCACTCGAACAAATTGTCGTTTACCAACTCCGCGGTGAACGTTGACTCGAGTCGATTCTGCGTCCTCTGAATTTCGCTTAGTTCCTTCATTAAACGACGCGAACGAACTCTCTTTTCCGGCACTGCAACCGTTCCCTGAAAATAACGTTAAAATTATCTTGTCGGATACTCGTTACTTGGATAAAGTTTCATTATTTCACGTTCGCAACAAGCGTTAACCGCCTTTCGATTACAGTTTGTCGACAAAAAAACGCATCTCTACTAACTAACGATTTTCTCGATAACGACGCGCCGTGTGATAATATTCGTAAACAGTAACAACGCATTACTAAAATGTTATTAATTAGAAATTAAATGAGAAATTAATGAGAAATTAATGAGAAACTAACGATCCAAAACGATATTTACCATCATCTTGTTCGTCATACGTGATTCGTTTATTTACAGCTTTATGGACGATACGTTCGAATTAAAGGTGTAAAAATTAAACTTAAAACTAAAATAGCAGAGTGTGTCTGCCTATAAATTTGCAAAATACTTTTCTCCATCGTATCCGTCTTATCGGTTGTTGCGAACGAAGCGAATCTTCGATATCGAATTTGATTCGCGTTCGTAAATACATATTCGACTCGGTGCATTCGCTAACGATCGCTCGATAACGAACAAGATCTATATCGAAAACGTAGATACATGTAGTAAATATAGTAAATAGAGTAAATAGAGTAAATAGACGTGGTAAGAAAAATACCTGCGTGGAATTAGCGGTAGACTTTTTCGACTTGAAGAAACAACTTGCGTGATTAGAGTTGCTAGCGCCGGGATTGTCGGACAACGTGGCATCGGTAGGAGTGACCGCGTCCGGGCGATGATGTCGACTCAGAAGCCTCCTGGACGGAGAACTCGTCGAACTGCTCGCACCATCTTGCTCCGAGATCTTCTCCGAGGGTCGAAAGAATTTTCGAAAAGCACCCACCACCTTCTCCTTCGGTCTCGTAGACATGGTTCTGCCAGCTTTACGATACGCTATTTATTTATAATCGTTATTTTCTGTTAGTCGAATTTCTATCGTCTGAAACGAATCGATATAATTAAAAGTATAATAGTTTAATTTATCGTTTATCGTTCAAAGGTGGACGATAAAGTTTGTCAAGAATTCGTACAAAGTCGAGTTTCGACCATTGTGTTCGATACTACCCCGATAAGAGCATCAACTGCTCTGCGAATTTCTATGAAACTTCATGTCGTTATAAAAAAACGGTCGTTTCGACCTAATTTCCACCTAACGATAAACACAACCTTCGTTTCACCCGTTAAATGTTACGAATGTTATGACAAAAGCGCTACATCGAATATCTTCTATGTTTTTTCCCGTATTACGTGTATTCATTCTGCACGTTTCTACACTTTTGCATGTGTGCGTGTGTAATTAAACGTTCGCCATCTATTTGTCAAAAGCGATTACCTGAAACGACGACGAATATATTACATTTTTCCATAATTTTCACGCATATACACGTTCCGATACCACGAGTCATTAAATTTTTACTAATTTTTAACAACCTACCAAGTCAAAGCTTTTGGAAAACTTGAAACGGCAAAGTAAAACAATATAAAATACAATCTTCTTGATACCTATGAAAAAGTAAACTGGCGTACTCGTGTGTTATCATTACGTTATCGAAACAACTATAATTAGTAGATTTACGTGAAAAATCTAAAGTCTGGGTGAAAAAGAAAGCGATACAACGAAGCACATTTTTTTATAATAACGTGGACAGATACATTTAATATCGGTCGATAATCGTTGGCGAGTATATTTTATATAAATAAACGAATTATTAGTGAAACTAACTGGAACGGTATAAAAGGATTTTCTTGCAACACCAACTAGCACCACGACGCACGATAACCCGTCTTTCACGACACACGAATCTCTGTCCTCGCTCTATGGTGGTAAAACTCCGTGCAACTGCAACGTGTAAACGAGATACCATGTATACGATTCGTTTCGTAACGTCACGCTACTCGTTGCTCTTTGATGAATGGAGAAGCAGGTTTTTTTTTTCTATATTGCCAAAGCGCGAGTATCTTTTTAGCGAAATAATCGAATATAAATAAATATAAGAGAAAGACAAAGGTTGGTCGTAGGAAAGTAGCGTATGAAAAAGAGGCTGATGCGAGGCAACGTTCGGCGAATATCGCTGCCAGCCAGGCATTCGCAGCAGCCTGTATTTAACACGAGTCGAGTTAACAACACCGCACCACTCACCCTTTTTTCCATTTACGATCAGGGATTATTCCGTTTGGACGACCGTTTGCGATTCATCGTTAAACATCGGCCACTGACGCGTCCGTGGTATATAAATAATGGAGAGAAGAGGCGCGATGCGTTCGTCCGGAGAGCACGCACGGACGCAGTAGGTAGACGACAACGGAACACGGCGCAGTCTCCACCCTCGTTGAAACTGGCCGGGCGCGTAGTTCGGAAGGGTTGCTAGCAACCATGCCCAGGGCCGTCTCTTAACCTCATCCGCACCAACACCTTATTACCATCTTTCGAATTTTCAAATGTTACGTTAAAAGTTAAGACTTGTCTTAAAAATTACCAGTTAAAAGCAACTCTGTCAACTATATATCATTAGTTCCGATCGTCGAGTCTGTCTTAATTACGATTCAACATTTTCCAGCCTATCCAAACATCTCGCTATACTGTCTTTTACACATTTTATTTTATTATTATCGCTTTTAATCGATCACTCGCTCTATAGTATCTTTCTTATCATCTATACCTTCCATAGAGATTTCGAATCGTCTGATCCGAGTTCACCAAGAGATTTATTATTTCCATCGGGTGCAATCGTCGTCAATGACAAACAGGTCGTTTCGCCATAGACGTTCACGTAGTATAAAGTGTTGGAAGCGTGTATCAGGCTATTTTATTCCAAGCAAAATCCCGTTTAAACGACGATCCCGTTTAAAAACCTGATATCTTTTCAAGAATAACTCTTTTCGTCATTTTATTTATTAATCGTAAAAATTTCTCTGTACAAATAATTTGCCTGTAAAAAATTTCGCTATACCTCAAATTATTATATCGTTATTTAATTATTACGAATACCTCCAATTATTATATCGTTATTTCACGATAAATCTTACTTTAATCAAATAATGCCCTATATGCTACTTCATCGTACCGATCGTTCAATTATTTTTTACCCCAATTATTCGTGGTATTATGCGCGATACGAGACCAAATTTAATATTAAATATTATAGCGCGCGTTTACGCGTGCGTGCGTGCGTGAATGAAATTATCATGTAATAAATTAGATCGAATTAAGAGACACGGTTAGTTAGAGTTTAAGTTTCTAATTCGATTACAAATTTTAAAGATACATTTGTTATTGTTTTACACGTGTTTAAAATATAT